>NW_027411755.1:113959221-114099927 GCF_047663935.1 Musca autumnalis
CACAAAAGTCAAGTCAATTCAATTCCCAACAGTCATAACATTTAATGGACTCCCCTTCAGCATTGGAAGGGATGTAGAGTGGTAAAAAATACATCGCCAAATGATGGCAAGTATCAATGGTGGTGCGCTGAGGCCACTGACGACCGCAGCCAATGTGTTTAAATTCGCTTTGTGTTGTGTCCTCTAACAACAAGCAAGACATTCAATGTGAAAAAGGCAAGCACCAAAGTTTGGTCCTAGAAAGCATTGATCATTTAAGTCTATTATCGATGAATGTTCACTCCCACCATTTTTCCAAAGCCATATCACAATGAAATGCCATAAAAACCATGATTGTAAAATGGAAATGAGTTCAATTTTCTAATTTCATAACCTCAGTATGGAGAGTTGCAAGAGTTCATGCATATGAACAATGTTCGTACATACATGACGTTTCTAGTGTTGAACTAAGGTGGAAGACACGAGGGAGCCCTTCAAGCATTTTCAATGGCGGAAAATTCTTCCGCGAATCTGGAGTAAGACAAATTTTATCACAAATTATTTCACCTTTTATTTAGAAATTTGAAAGTTCTAGAGTGGACTCTTATTATTTACTAGTAAACATTCCAAGTGAATGGCGTTGAAGTTCGTTAAATTACACTGTTGAAGGAAATTAAAAAAGTTTATTTGTAACGAAATGAAAATGTCACGAACATATATGGTAGTAGTTTCGTATGAGAAAGAAAAAATCAGCGTTAATATCTCAACAATTCACAAATAAGTTAGAAGGGGCGGGGCCGACCATTTATTGCCATACACCACTATGATATTAAAAGTGAATACGAGATGTAGATAGATGTAAGCGTCAGATCTATAGAACGCGGTGGTTCCCAATATGGTAGTCATATTATTTCGAAAGTTATGACCTATTGTAACGAGTGAGTTTATCGAAGGCTGAGGTTAGCTCAGCCGCTGCCAGGGTTGACTTAAGGATCCACAAATCTTATGTTAGGAATACGATTAGTTGTATTTCAATGATTATACCCTCAGCCTTTAGGCAAAGAGGGTATATACACTTTGATACGACCAAAAATGTGCCTCATCGAAATAATGGTTTTAGACCCCAAGTATGTTTGTACGATATCCGTTTAAGACAATTTTGAGTAGATCTAGCAATGTCCGTCCGTCTGTCTGTCTGGCTGGTGTGCACGATAACTCTCGAACGGATCAATCGATTCGGTTCAAATATTGGGTATCGAAATATTTTGTCCAGATTTGATTTAAGTTCGAAGATGGGCCATATAGGTCCACTCCTTCAGGTACCTCCCCCACAAAAGTTCAAAAATGTTCGGAAAATTTGTGCGCACGATAACTCTTGAAGGAAGTAACCGATTTGATCCATACTTTGCGCATCGTGAAATTTCTACGGAACTTAGGTTAGGTTCTCCTCCTACTCTCACACAATATTTCGGATAAGTTCAGATTGGGACCTGCTCTCGAATCGCTTCGGTTTTTGTTGTAGCATATTGTATTCACCGCCCCCATACGACGGTACAATTTTTATCTGGGGCAAGTCGGTACTTCCTGAGAAAATAGCCTGAAAAGTACAAAAAAAAAACCATTATAACACCGTGTGTAGTGGCGCAAGACAACTGTCGAACGGATCTGTCGATTTGGTCCAAAATTTGGCCTTAGTAATATTTTGTGCAAACATAGTTTAAGTTCGAAGATAAGCCATATCGGTCCACTCCTTCAGGTACCTCCCCCACAAAAGTTCAGAAATATTGTTCGTACGGTAACTCTTGAAGGGAGTGGCCGAATTGGTCCATACTTTACACATCCTAATATATCTACCAGATATAGATCAGGTTCAAATAAGGACTATATTTGTCCACTCCATCCGGTACCTCCCAAACAAAATTTCCGAAAAGTTCACTTTAAGACCTGCTATCGAATCACTTTGATTTTTGTTGAAGCAACTTGCATTCGCTGCCTCAATTACGATGGTAAACGTTTTTTTCAGCGGCAAGTCCATTCCAACAGCCCGAAGGGTGTAAAAAACCATTATGGCACCATATGTAGTGGCTGGAGATCCAATTCCATAATGGTCGATGTCGATCCATTCCTTTAAGTATCTCTTCCGCAAAAGTTTTGATCTTTAATCATAATCAACATTTTTGTCGGTTGATACGCCCAAAATTTTTAAAACCCCCTAAATACATACGTTTTTGGGAAAAAATTGTTTCAATATACACAGGCTGAGGGTATATCTCTGTCGGCAAAGCCGACTGATACTTTTTTACTTGTTTATTGATACAATTCAGTAAACATGAGGATTAAATGGGTATGAAAATAGGGGGAGTTCAAGTGTAGGTAGGCTCAATGGTAATCGGTTTGACGGTCGGTTATGTGATAATCCCGTGTGGGGCTCGGCTTAGTGACTGTTGGCTCGGCAGTGTGGCTCGGTGGTATTCGGGTTTTGGTGGCTCGTTAACAATCGTCGGGTATGTTGCTCGGCTCTGGGTAATTGGATGCAGTCGGCTCGTTGGCAGTCGTCGGGTGTGTCGCTCGGCTCTGTGGTAATCGGAGGCTGTCGGCTCGTTGACAGTTGTCGGCACAACTCGTCTCGGCAATGCCCGGCTTGGCAATAATTCGCTTGGCAACACTCGGCCCGGCAGAACGATCGGTTTTCGGCTAGTAGATTTCAGCCAATCTTGAGGGTATTGTCCTGTTTCATAAATTTGGTTGAATAATTTCAACAATAGTTGTTTATTTCATCCATCTAGTAATTTAAATAATTCAGATGGGACTTCATCCGGCCCGGTAGCTTTGTTGTTTTTCATTGAATTTATGGCCACATCTAATTCGCTTCCTGTAATGCGTCTTCCTCTAAAATTGGTTCCTCTATCTGTGTTATGAATTTCTGTTCTTGTGGTATCTGTGAACAGACTTCTAATATATTTTTCCCAGTGTTTCTTCTTCTCTGAAGTTTCGTATATGGCTGTATTATTCTCGTCGAAAATAAATGCAGATGATCTTTTTGAATATATTCCAGATGCCTCTTTTAACTTTTTGTGGAGATTGAAGTCGTCATGTAGGATTTGGAGTCTTTCAATTTCCTGGCACTGTTTATTTAATTGCTCATTTTTTGCGGCCCGAATTGCAACTTTTATTTCTTGGTTAATTTCCCAATATTTTTCATAATTTGAGTTCTTATATTGACTCCTTTCTATGCGAAGTGCGCGTATCTCGTCCGTCATCCATGTGTCTTCTCTTTTAGCTGTTGTGGTTCCAAGAATATTGTTGGTTATGATATTCACGGAGTTTTTTACATTGTTCCATAGATTTTCGACATCTTCTCCATCAATATTGCATAGTTCTGCATTAAGGTGATCTTTCATGGATTGTTTAGTGGAAGGATCATTTAATTTTTGAATATTAATTCTTCGCTTTGGTGTTTTCTTTCGGATGGTAGTTAGCTTTATCTGTAGTTTGCACAACAGAAGATTATGGTCCGAGGGAACATCTGCTCCTGGGTACGTAGAGCATTTATTTATGCAGGAGGAATATCGGTTATTTATTAAAATGTAGTCGATTTGGTTTCTAACAATATTTCTGTTATTGTCTTGCGGCGATTTCCAGGTGTAAAGCCGTCTTGGGTGGAGGCGAAACATAGTATTCCCAATCTTAAAACGGTGTTCTTGACAAAATTGTATCAGTCGTTCTCCTCTTTCATTCCGATGTCCTAGGCCAAATTTTCCTGTGATTCCTGTTGTTTCTTCTTGCCCAACTTTAGCATTAAAATCTTCTTGGATTATGGTAATGTCGTGTGGTTTTGTCATCTTTAATAAATCTTCAACGTCGCAATAAAACTGTTCCAATTCGTCGTTATCGCTATCGCATGTTGGCGCATATACTTGAATTATGTTCATGTTTATAGGTTTTGCTGATATTTTTACCATCATCGCCCTATCAGAAATTGGAACATATCCAGCAACACAGGCCGCTATGTTGCTTTTTACTATTATAGCGACACCCTTTCTGTGAATTCCTTCTCTGTTTCCGGAATGGTAAATTTTTGCGTTCTGAGAAACAAATTCCGCATCCTCCGTCCACCACGTTTCACTGATACCCAGGATGTCAATTTGTAGTCTTTCCATTTCGCTTATGGTGTTGTCTAGTTTCCCAAGCTCATAAAGGCTTCTCACATTCCGGGTTCCTATCTTAAGTTTGGTTTTGGTTTTACCTCCGGGGATTCTTAGCACCCTCTGATTGCCGGAGACTGAGGGCCGTAGGTTATTTTGTGTGTTCATTGTAATTGTATGATTTTCTAGGACTTATATACTTCAGTGGTTTGCCGGGGCCTTCTGAAGGGTTTAGAGTATTCCGTCTCCATATTCAGCCGCTCCTCCTGGAGTTCAGACGCTGTTTGCTGCCGCCAATCCTTTGGTCAGACGCTGCCGTTTTCCATTTTTTTCTTTTGGTTCGCCCCGCATATTTTATTTCTGCGGTACCCGCCATATCTGATGAGCATTCCCCTATCCACCACCTGGGGAGGCGTCCGATGGGAGAGGAAAAAAGGAAAAAAAAAATAACTCCGCACGGATTCGAAATATTAAATTACGTTAAAATTTTTGAAATTATTGAAAAAGATAGAGTGTTATCTTGCACACTAGCCGTCTGGCGGGGATTTTAGAGCTTTTAGACTATTATCTTAGGAAGTATTGACTTACTCTATATAAAAATTGTGCCATTGTTATAGGGACCGTGAAAACAACCTCCTGCAAAAAATTTCAAATAGATCAAAGTTTGGACCAACCAGAAACTCCCTGTTAGAGTTATGTTGGGGATTTGCCATTTTATTTGGTGGAGTTTCTTGGAGCTTTTAGGTCATTATATCAGGAAGTATGGACTTGCCGCGAAAAAAAATTGTAACGTCGTAATGGGGACCGCAAGGACAATGTGCTGGAAGAAAAAAATCGAAACGATCAGGGAAGAGCTCTTAAATTTCACATTTTCCGAATTTTATGTGGGAGGTGCCCGAAAATAAATATAAGATCGTGCGATCTTAATTCTATAATGTTCAAGCATGGTAGAACAAATATAAGGTAAAGTAAATACTGCAACAAATACAACTCAACAACAACCACATAGAAATTTGTTTTTGTTTGTAATGTTATATGTATATGTTAACAGATGTATATGTTAACAAAATAAGGAAATGTCTATAAAATACTTGAATTTAAAAAAACTAATAATTTTTCACATTTGATTGAATATTTTGGAAAACATGAATGAAAACTCGTTACATTTCCAATTTGAATGTTTCCACATCATTCCACTAAATGCATAATTTCTCGCAGAAAGTAGAATTCTTGCAAAAATGTTTGGGGTCGCTAGAAATTCATTGAAAATGAGAAGCTGGATCGATCTTTTGTTTTTGAAATCAATGAAGCACATGTTTATTAGTGCTTTATTTTTTTTTTTTCAAATTTAACAAAATACCTTATATAAGGGATATTTTATTGTGCGGCTCGTCGTTCGGACTTGGTGGAGGTTACATATCATTCTTCTTAAAAGCTTAATAATCGTACTGTACCGCAGCCGGTTCACCATGGTAGAACAATTACAGATAAGTCCCAGATAAAAGCTGATTAATTTTATTTCTTATTACGGCCTATTCTGTTAAAATCAGGGTTGACATTTTTTATTGTTGTTGACATTATGCAATAATAAAGGTAGATGCATCGGTGAGTTGTTCCAAAAAATCTGCTGCAACGCTATATCTTAATATTAACCCTTTCGGCCCCAACGTTGCTTATAAGCAACTTCGATTTTAACGTCGTTTTATTTAAAACTAACGGAATTTTTTCCTCAAAGAACACATTGCTTTGGCTAATTGTAGTCCTAAGAATGCAAAAATTATAAAAAATTGCCAGTTGTATTCCGATCAACAGAACTACGATGCATTATTCAGTGTGAAGTCTGGAAAATCACGGCATGTCAAAAATCGATGTGTACAGTCCAAATTATTTAAATCGTTTCTAAATCAAAATGTATGAGCTTTATGTTAAACTTTAGTTTTGATTCTTCAAAAGTAAGGTCAGAGGTATACTTCTATACGATTATAACATTTATATTTACATAATTGTACAAAATAATGAGCAAATAAATTTTAGATAAAATGTACTGTATCTTCCGAAATAGGCGGGGTAACGCCCACCAATTTATGTTATGTCTTAGTTATGACTTATACTTTAATTCTATGTTTTTAAAGTAACTACTAATGCGAGGAAAAAAAGTTCGGGGCCGAAAGGGTTAAAAACAAGTTTAAACGATTTTCATTCGCGTGGAAAAATTAAATTATTAATTTTTTAATAGTAATACTTGGGAAAGAACGGTTATGAAAAAATTCTAGCTGAAATGTATTTACAAATCGGATTCTAGCAATCACGATGTTAGATCAGCCAAATTTGTCAAGTAGAAAATAAGAGAATGACATTTTTTCACTACCTTAAGTTTGGGTACAACATTTGCTATTTTTGAAACACTTTTCTAGCACCAATATTCTGGAGCCTATTTTTGAAACACTTTTCTAGCAACAATATTCTGGAGCCTATTTTTGTTATTTTTGAAACACTTTTCTAGCAACAATATTCTGGGGCCTAAATAAAGAAATTTTTGTTTTTTACTCTACTTGGTAATTTTAACATATAAACAGTAAAGTTCTAAATTCCGTATGTTTTTGTAATACGCGCTAACTATGTAGATACATCCACCTTTATAATTGCACCATGCCATTTGATACATATTTTTGTATCACGTTTTAAGCCATGGCTGTAGGGTTGTATTTTTCAGCGATTTTCATACCTGGACTACTTCTACTTTACTGTACCAAGCGGTTCACTAAAAAATCGTAGTGAACCGCAGTCGGTACACTAAAAATCGTAGTGTACCGCAGTCGGTACAGTACGATTTTCGTTGTGCTCCGGTACAGTATCACTAAAATATCCCAGCAAAAAAAATTGGAAGTTGTACAACTGGAGTTATGATGTAGTCCAGCAGAGTTATGAAACATGCACTCCGTTCAATACATTTTATAAGCAGTTGCTTTAGAGATCCCTACAAAACAAAAACAGTTGGTTGATCCCTACCCGTCGCTGCCGACATAATTTCTTCAAAAGAGAAACAAGTGTGAATATATTTCGAAGAATTTGTTATAAAATAAAAAAATACAAACTAAGGTTGCGAATATTTTTGTGGTAATTTACGAGACGGACATTTTTAATGGAGTGGAGTCCATTCCGATAGCTGAACCCTTTAAAAATCAGTTGCGCATGGATTAAATGGAGAACGGAGGAAGTACACTCAATTGTGATTGAATTTAATGAAAACTTTTTAATTTATGTATATATAACAAAGTTCTTTGTATTCTTGTTTTACACAAATAATAAATGCATTTTATTTATTCTGGGATATTTCGCAATAGCTTCAGTTTTTACTGCATCTTAGGATTGATTAAAAACACAATCCGAAGAGTGCCTTTAAATTCAATCCAAAAGACTACATAAAAAGTTGTGATTTGGATCGAAAACGGAGTGCATCCTAGCTGTTTGCTGTGGAAGCAAAATGGAGTGCATCATAGCTACGCGCTTTCTTGTAAAATTCATACGTGAATTCATACGAAAATACGTACTCCAACGGCAAATGTACTGTACACTTGTAGTTATTCAACTGTATCCGCGGATGCAAACTTTTTGCTGGGATTTTTTTTTGTGTTTATCTTCCGGAGCGGTATATTATCGTAGTGTACCTATTTACCTTGGTACGGTACAGAACGATACAGTACGAACACTGCAAAATTTCGATTTTAACGAAAAAATTACCGTTTTTTGTCCAAAAATTGGGCAAAAAATATTAAAAAAACTGTCTCGCTTAACAACAAGACTTTTATGTATTTTATTTTTTTTTGTTTTTCCTTTATTTATTCCTCGTGGGAACATAGGGCATCAACAATACATTTATACAATGATCTATTATGCACAATTGTTTTTATATAACCCCATGATTTATCGATATTTGCCAATTCCTTGAGTACTGTTCTTCTCCAGGACATTTTTGGGCGACCCGGTCTTCTACTGCCCTGCGGATTCCAATCTAGGGCCATTCTCGAGATTGTATTATGCGTCTTCCTCAAAGTTTGGCAATCCAGTTCCATTTCTTTCTTTTTATCTGCATTGCAATAGGTGTTTCATCGGCTAATCTCCATAAGCATTCATTAGAAATAGTATTTGGCCAAAATATACCACATATGATTCGGAGACGTTTGTTGATGAAAGTCTGAAGTCTCTGTATAATTTGCTCGTTATAGAACCAAGTTTCGCTGCCATATAACAATGTAGATTTTACGCAAGCTTTGAAAATTCTCAACTTCGTAGCTCTTGTTATCTGTGTGTTTTTCCACGTTTTTCTCAGCCGACCAAATGCGCTTCTTGCCTTATTAAGTCTGTTTGAGACATCTTCGTCGATACTGCCAGCTATGTTCACAATGCTTCCTAAATAGCAGAATGATTCAACGTAAGGAATCGGTTGATTGTCAATTTTGATCGCATCGTCGTTGCGGTTGTTAAGACGCATTGCATACGTTTTTTTAATGTTGATTTCTAGTCCAACTTCTCTTGCTAGTCGAACTAGATCATTTATTTTGTCCTGCATGTCGCAGGCCTTGTGTGACAGTAGACAGATATCATCTGCATATGCTAGGTCCTCGAGCTGCCTATTCAGACCCCATGTTATGCCTCGCCTCTTCCGGCACAACTTTAACATTATGTCATCCAACACTATTGCAAAAAGTAGTGGTGATAATGGACAACCTTGACGTACACCAACGTTTGTTTTGAATGGGATACTTAGTGTCCCATTATGAAGTACTTGTAAGTCGGCGTTGGCGTACATAGCCTTTATTATTGCTATTAATTTGTTCGGAATACCCCGTTTTTCTAGCGATCTCCAAATAGCTGCTCTTTTGATAGTGTCGAAGGCCTTTTTAAAGTCGACGAAGAGCAAGTATAAGGGTGACCGCCATTCCACAGACTGCTCGATAATTACTCTTAACGTGTTTGATTGGTCTAGGCAGCTGCGGTGTGGGCGAAAACCAGCCTGCTCATCTCTAAGCTTGTCTTCGACGTTAGCTAGTCTCGTCAGGATTACTGTTGCTAGTACTTTGTATACGCTGTTTAGCAGTGTGATTCCTCTCCAGTTTTCGCAAGAACGAAGGTCGTCTTTTTTCGGGATTTTGACAATTATTCCTTTTGTCCATGCAGCGTCCACGTATTCCTCGCTCCAAAAATTTGAGGTGTAGGAGTGGATGATGTTAGCGGTCACTTCAATGTCCGCTAAGAGTAGTTCTGGGGGTATGTTGTCCTCTCCGGCTGCTTTATTTTTCTTTAGTTTAGCAATAGCTACCATTACTTCCTCTTTGGTCGGGGCTTCTGCATTGACTTCCTCGTTTCTTTCTGTGTCATTAACATTTTCAAACGCAGTGGGTTCGTCAGCATCTTCGGTATTCGTAAGTCCTTCAAAATATTCCCTCCATCTGTTGAGTTGCGCTTCTGGTGTTGTCAGTAGAGTTCCATCTCTGTCCCGCACTGGTTGATGTGTATTTTGTTTTTTATTGTTGATTTTATTTATAAGTTGATGCAATTCTCTTGTGTTGTTTGCACCCGCAGCGGCTTCTGCTTCTTTTGCCAAATTTTCCATATACTTTCTCTTGTCTTTTCTTGCCGATCGCTTAACAGCTTCGCGTTAATCGTTAATCGCGTTGTATTGAGGTTTTTGTGAACTGTCCTCGTTCACCCGCGCTTTCTTTTCATTTCTTTGTTTTATCAAAATCCAGGTTTCTTCGCTTATCCATGGTTTTCTGTTTGACTTTTGGCTGGGTCCAAGTGTTTCCATTGCAATTTCGTTTACTAAAGCTCCGGTTTCTTCCCACGTTTCTGGTATGTTATTTAGGATACGTTCTTTCATATTTGTGCTGAATTCCGTTAATATTTCTGGCCGCTTGAGTTTGCCAGTGTCCCATCGTTTAGTTTTTTTGTTTTTGTGCGAGTTCCTGTGGGCTCTTAGTTTAATTTTTATTTTTGCAGTGAGCAATTCGTGGTCGCTAGCGATGTCCGCGCCTCTCTTTGTACGCACATCTAACAGGCTTGTCCTCCACCTTTTACTTATACAAATGTGATCTATTTGGTTTCTCGTCTTTCCATTAGGTGAGGTCCAGGTGTACTTGTGTATATCCTTATGTGGGAATATCGTTCCACCTATTATCAACTCAAATGTCTGGCACAGATTCACTAAACGCTCGCCGTTGTTATTCCTGATGCCTAGCCCATGTGTACCCATGACGTGGTGCAGCCCCATGTTCGCGCACCCTACTTTCGCATTGAAGTCGCCCATTAATACCATTACGTCTTTTCTGGCTGTAGAGTTGCATATTTTTGTCAATTGCTCATAGAACACGTCCTTATCGGTATCATCGGCTTTAATAAGCATACATAAGTTTTTAGTTTTTCATTGCTGATGGACAGATTATGCGTTGATTAGTAAAACATACGTTAGACCAAAATATGTATCTTAGGTGTATGTAATTATGTACATATGTATGCAGAATAATATCGATATATGTATATGTAAGCATTTTTGAAATAAATTTATTAATATTGGATTAAATTTACATTTATTGTTTTCATTTATTACCTATATCTAAAATATTGTAAGTAACTTTTTGCACCTGGTGTCAATATAGCATTTTATAATGGTTCAATATGAATTCATAGTTGAACAACATTGTTTTAACATTTTTGCAATCTTAATTTAACATTCATTTTATGTTAATTATAAAAGAACAACCTTAAATTAATAACATTGATTCAAGATGAATTCAAAGTTAATTCAATATTAATTCAACATGGATTCAATATTACTTCAACACCGAACAATGCTAATTCTAAGTTGTTTCCATATTAAATTGTGGATTTTAAAATCAACATTGTTCAATGTTGGAATAAGAATTTTCTCCGTTGCTAGCCTTTTATTAACGTTTCATCTTATAATAATAATTGTTCCACAAACATCCCGGAAGGGACAAGGGGGACTTCTCTCATATCAATGAGTGGACCCCGATTCATATTAAGCTCAATGATATGGGACCTACAGTTTACCGACGAGTCCGAACGGCATGTCATAAGACACCACTTGCAGAGAAGTTTTACATGGCTGAAATACTCAAGAAATTTCGCCAACATTACTGAGGGGTATTTTGCCACCGTTGAAAAATGTTTGATGTTCCCTCGCCGGGAAATCCAACCCACGACCTTCAGAGTGCAAGGCGGATGTGCATACCATTGCACCACGGTGGCACCCAACATTTCACCTTGATTTGACATAATTTGTCTTGATTTTAGGTTGTTTCTTCTCTGGGTTTAATGAAATGGTATATTATATTGGAACCCGATCTATATCTGGATGGAATAATACGGTGGGCAAAGTTTGGACCAAATCTATTTCTCACTTCGAGAGATATCGTTCACACCATTTTACAGAAAATGTTGAACTTTTGTGGGAGGTACCCGAAAGGGTGGGTCGGTATGATTCATTGCCGAACTTAAATTAAGTTTGGACAAAATATTACGAATGCCAAATTTTGGAACGAATTGGTTGATCCGTTCGAGAGTTATCGTACTCACCAGCCAGCCAGACAAACAGGCGGATGGACATGGCTAAATCAACTCCAAATTATCTGAAACATATTTCGTTCAAACATACATACTTGGTGTCTAAAACCGCTATTTCGATAAGGCACATCAAAGTTTTTATACCCACTTTGGCCCAAAGGCTGAGTGTATAAATACCAACATTCAGTTGTATAAAGCCTTCAAAATTTCCAAAATGGTAAGGTACCGTTCCTGCAGTGGTCCTGCAGTGATCATTCTCTGCCGGAATATTATGTACCCCCAACGAAGACTAAGTATCACATTCTAGTTATCTCGGTTGGATATATGGCTAGAAATTGAAATTGACTACATGAAGACATAGACATATTTTGGAAATTTCGTTTAATGATAACTCATTTTTTTTTAATGATAACTTTGTTTGGTCTCTATATATACTTTACAATTCAAAATAATTAGGTATTTTCTACTTTATTTCTACGAGTCAATTCACTGATGGTTTGTAATTCATAGATTTTATCTGTAATCTTTACTTTCTTTAATAGACTTTGTCGGTGTTTTCCGCCCAATGACATTGTTAATTAGGGATAGTCGCCTCAAAAATATCTAAAAAACAGTTCTTTTAAAAAGTAAAGTATATCAAAACATTCCTTAAATAAATACAAATATTATTATAAATACAAAAATTGGTCGAGTTTTTGATACATTTCATCCGTATGTAGATAGATTTCCCGCTATTTTTATTACACCCCGAATTTCGTGATACAAATTGTGAAATTACATATACTAACAAAATGATGACTTTATGAGTTTGGATTTGCACCAACAAGCATTTACTTTCTCATAAAAAAATGTATATGTTTGTTTTCCGCTACAAAAATCGTTTAATTTAAATAACTTGTTCATCAACATCAGTAGCAGCTCCCACATGTCAATGGCAACCAATTCTCTTGCGTAGCAATAAAATGTAATGCTAACTCAATTGTATGTAAATAACTCTAAAAGAGGTCAACAGATTTTAATTGAATTTTAAACACCTCAAATGCAAATACATTTTATACGAATTTGAAGTATTCTAAATCAACATTTATAAGTGAATGAGTTTTGCAGTTCATTTTTTGTTTTAAATGTAATCAGAATTAAAATTGGTAATTGCAATAATTACTTTTTTCGGTCCACGGGACTTTAGTCAGCGGATGAGGAATTGGGATATGGAAATATTTGTCTATGCACCATAACTCAAGTATCTTTTTTTCAGGATGAGGAAGGGTCGGCGGCAGACAATTTTTTATGACTTAAAGGTCTGCTGGTATTCGTGATTAGCAGGTTACATGTTTTTAATAACTAAACAAAAGCAAAAATATTTGCCATAAATTGAAATTGTTCAAATAATAAAATTGAGGTAGATTAGCGCCTTTTGCAATAACTCTGATATTTGACCATCAACACCAACACGTTTGCTATTGATGTAAAGATCAGACGGTCTACCTTCATTACCGGGTTCTTCATTTTGAATATGTCTAACAGAAGCAAAGAGTTCGGCCATTGAAATAAAATACCACAAATCGGAAATTGGGATAGTAGGGCGCCTTTTTTTCAATATCTCTAATATTTAACCATTTTTCTTATTGCAATTTGGATCATCTTAAAGCTTGGCTGTATTTTGTTGAAAGGCATCCAACCAACGCTGGGATATTTGTCAGAACAATTCAAATCTGAACAATTAAGGAAGAAGATTAGCGACTAAACTATATCTCCGTTGTTTTTATACTAATATGTATTTTTGTTTGGCTATTTTGGACAGGTAATTTTAATGAACTACCTTTAACATCCATTAAATGTAGCGAGCTTACATATGCCGCCATTCGCCCATAAACATTAAAAAGTTGGATATGGCCGTTGTCCTGCCCATGGCATTAATATTATTCTCATTGGAAATGAGAACATCTTTAGCCCAACAGTCGAGAAATTCAGTCTCCCCAGTGAAACATCTGACAATAGAATGAGACTGATAGACTTCGCAGTGGTAGTTAACAGTTCCAGATTTAAGCATCTAGATATTCATAAGGGCACCTGGTTGTCTCCAGATCAAAGAACAAGAAATCAAATTGATCACTTTGTGATAGATGGAAGACATTTATCAGGCGTGTTTGATGTAGATCGTTCCGAGGAGCAAACATAGACCCGGACCACCATCTTTTTGCAGCAAAGTTAGCAAAGAAAGTACGAACAGATACAATACGGAAGTTGGACATCGGCAAGCTGCAATCACAATAGATAGCCACAGCATATTCCACTAAACTGGCCCATTTGCTTAATCAAGGCACATCTCATCCCGATAACATATCAGCACAATGGCAAAATACTGCCCACTCCATGCAAACAGCCGCAAAATCCATACTTAGATATCAGATAACTTCACCAAAGACCATGGTATGACCAGGAGTGTCCTGCTGCTACCGAAGAAAAACTGCAGAATATAGGGCTATTTTACAATCAGTAGCACGAGAGACGAACGGGAATGAGGGACATACGTTTTCTTCGCAGGAAAAATATATTGAGATGTACAGGAGCCATAAGGAAGTCTGAAAATTCTTCCAATGAATGGAACCTCAAACTGATGGCTTTGGTTCAGAATTGGATGCGACGCGCCGATAAGTTGTATGTCTGAACTAGTTAGCACAATCTGGCAGGAAGAACGCGTACCCGGCGATTGGAACCTGAGCATCCTGTTTCCCGTCTTCAATAAAGGAGGAAAGACTATATGCTCCAACTACATCTTCTCCCTATTGCCTACAACATAGTGTCAGGTACATTATGCGAACCACTAAAGCCTATGGTGAACGAAATAATTGGGCCATATCAATCAAGACCTACCATTTTTTGTCGATTATAAAGCAGCCTACGCTCAAAGAAATTCCAAGCCATGCCTGAATTTGTTATGACTTTAACTGATACCCGATCCTCAGTTAAAATAGGAAAGAACCACTTGGAAGAATTTAGTACCAAAAGAGGTTTCAGACAATGAGACAGCTTTTCGTGTGAATTATTCAATATACTGCTGAAAAGGGTTATACGATAAGCAGATGTTAAAAGAAATGGCACAACTTACACCAATACTCCCACATATTATTTGCTTATGCTGATTGTATAGACATTATGGGATGATCAGTAAGGGAAGTAACTCCTCCGTCAACTGTGGAAGTTGGTTCCTATAATTTTGAGATAGTTAAAGACTTTGCCTATCACGGCACCGCCATAAACAATTGTGATGTTATTGGCTTAAGTAAGCAGTTTAAAAACAAAGCCAGTTACAGTATTACAATAACTTCAGTATAAATGTGAGTTTAGAAGTATTGTTCGAGAAGCCACTCCACAGCTGCTAACGGGGGTATAAATACATTGAAGGTTGTGTCCTCAATATCCCACCGAAATGACTGAAATTTGGTAGTTAGTCTTCGTTTGGGGTGCAAAACTTTCCACCTGAAATTTGTCGGTATAAGTCCACGCCTTCATACGGCGCCCATAAAACTGTACCTCCCGATTTTCGGTGTTTTGAAAGTTTTAGCCACATTATTCAAACGGAATAACAGAATTTTGTTATCTAGTCTTCGCTAAAGGCACAAGACATTTATACAGGTACAAAACATCCCTTGCAAAAAATCAGACAGTATGGGGTGTTCTATTTTATTTTTTTTATTTCGCCCTCTACACACTACACACTCGGCCACGCGTACGATCATTATGGGTTGTTTAAGCGCGTACATGTGTTTACATGTGAACCAGCAACTGTTCTTTGTTTTTTTAAAGTACCCGGCAGGCGGTGAGCGTTGAACACACAATCTTCGTATTTGTAGTCGGACACACAAGCTCTGTACCACCGTACTCATTACTTAGTAATGAGTAATATAGGTAGTTATTTTTGTATACATTACTTTGTAATGGGTTACATAATGACTAACGGATCCAAACTGAGATTGCTTAAATTTTAAATTGTGTGTTGCCAGGAGTTTAAAAGCTCAATTCGGAAAATTATAAATATTGATCCATATGTTGGATAGAACTACGATGACGCCCCACATGAGCTCTTTTGAAGGGAGTATTCTTAGTTGTGATATACTACTCCTGCAAAAAGAGGAAGAGCTTAGTACTTTCATAAACGAAAGTAAACTTATTGTTCTTAACCACTTCAAAACCGTTCGCGGCCGAACCTAACGGCTTTCTTACTAGTTTTTTTTATTTATTTATTATATTAAAACAAGTAAGAACGGCGTTAAGTTCGGCCGGGACGAACTTGTTATACCCTCCACCACAAGTTGTATTGAAGTAAAATGGAATAATTAGTTTCCTTTCGTGTATGAAGAAGACTTAATACTAAATTTCAGCAATTTCGGTAAAACAGTGTGAGGCTACGTTCTATGGGGGCTATTTCAAAACGTCGATCTATACCGACAAATTTCTGACGGAAAGTTTTTAGACTCAAAGAAGACTAAATACCAAATTTTCTATATTTCGGTAAGAGAATGTGGCTAAAACTTAAAAAATACCGAAAATCAAGAAGTACGTTTCTATGGTGATATAGGAAGACGTGGACCTGGAATATTTTATAACTCTTGGAAGACTAAATAACGAATTTCAGCCATTTCTGTGGGATATTGACGTCACAATCTTAAGTATTACGGGAGGTACCGTTCTAAGGGGGCTATATCGAAACGTGGACCTATACCGACGAATTTTAGTCGGAAATGGGGCAATATGAAAGCGTGGACCTGTACAGACAAAATTCAGGCGAACAGTTTTATATCACATTGAAGACTAAATACCAAATTTCAGCCATTTCAGTGGAATATTGAGGCCACAACGTTAAAAATACCGAAAATCGGGAGGTACCGTTCTATGGGGGCTATATGAAGGCGTGGACCGATACCGACAAAATTCTGGGTGAAAGTTTTATATCCCTAAACAAGACTACGTACCACATTTCAGCCGTTTTGGTAGGATAATGAAGCTTAAACCTTAAAAATACCGAAAATCGGGAGGTACCGTTCTATGGGGGCTATATCAAAACGTGGACCTATATATCCCATTTTCAATACCAACCATCCTGCAAGTAATAAATATTTAACCACAAAAGTTGTATGTACCCCTAAATAAATAGGTTTCTTCCTCTCTGGGACGTCCGTCTCTACCAACCGCGTGACGATCCGATAAAAATTCCTACCTTGATTACAAAGCTTAGTTATACCAAAAAAGTACACTTACTTTATAAATGTGTTAGAGGTTTGTATTTGAGTATTGTTATTGGATAATTTGTACGCTGGATAAAATAGACCATTGTCAATGTTTTATCAATTGGTCTATATTAAAATATTGATTTGATTTTTGTGATTTACCATCACATTTCTGCAATGATACATATCGATTGATTTTGCGTTCTATCATCATCTGTGCCAGTTTGTGTACCTAGGAAACCAACGTAGACATTATTCGTTCAATTGGTTTACCAACTTAAGCCATTGAGCATAATATTGATATAATGATTACTATTTATACTTAAGCCACAAAGATATCCTTAAAATACTTAATTTATCCCTCATAGTATAATTTCAACGAATTCATTTCCAGGTGTATTGTCCCTTTCCATTGCAGTGCATTGTTTTAGTCGTAATGTGCCATGTTTAGTTAATTGTATTTTCAAGTACTAGCTGTAGCAGTCTTTCCATGTTATTCCCCTCACTCACTGAGTGATGGACGCTGGAAAACTTATCGAACACCTGCATCGTTTTCATTAAGTATACTATCAAATCTAGAAATTTATTTCTGACTTATCGCATTGAATATGATAAGTGTTTTATGGTACACAGTGCTTATCAATTGTTTCTAGCTTTTTATGATTGTCACAAAAATATTGTATATTAACTAAAAACTTTTGAAAGTCCACAGTAATAATAAAGACGTGAACGAGTTCAGATCAATACTTCTAATCGCAAAATAAAAACGTTTTAACTAATATAAAAAAGAGAAAAAATAATGGTTCCTCCACCACCACCACCCCATCACGGCTGCCCGCCGCCACCACCTCCACATCACCATCATCGTCCAGGAATTAAGATTGAAATTATACCTCCATGGCGCAGGCGGCATCATCACCCACCGCCACCTCCTCCTCCAAATCCAGTAGTTGTTGTTATGCCACCTGCACAGTATCCTGCCCAACCACCTCCTCCACCACAAGTACAACCTGCTCAGTATTACGTTCCCCCAGGACAACCACCAGCTCATTATCACAATCCTCCCCGGTAGGCAAAGTGCTGTGCCGATTTGAATTAAACATAGTATTGCTATTGTATGTTAAATTTATTATAGTTTAGCGAAGTAATAATTACTTTTATTTTTATTGCATAGAAAACGTAATGCCATTATTAAAATAAATATTTTCATTTATCTATCGTAACAATAACTTTGGAACTTATGTGTCTTAAAATTACAAATAATTTGTTAAAATATCAAAAATTAGACGTTACGGTGCTATTGGTATGGATCTGTAGCGACAAATTTCCGAAGAAAGTTTTGTAGCCCAACGAAGACCATATAACAAATGTTATACAATTCGGTTGGATAATGTGTCTAAATCCTTAAAAATTCGCAAAATTGGAAGACACCGTTCTATGGGGCCATATCAAAAATTTCAAAAATTAGACGTTCCGGTGCTATTGGTGCTACATCAAAACATGGATCTGTAGCGACAAATTTCCGAAGAAAGTTTTGGAGCCCAACGAAGACTTTATAACAAATGTTATACAATTCGGTGGGATAGTGAGTCTAAATTCTTTAAAATTCCCAAAATCGGAAGACACCGTTCTGGGGCCATATCAAAACATGAACCGTTATAGTTTATTTTCAGTGCCATTCATAATAATAATAATAATAAAAACAACAAAAGCAGGAGCGGTCAACCCAAATACGATTGAAATTGATCCCTAGCTTTAACAAGAAACACGTTTAGTTCGGCCGGCTCAAACTAATTCTTTACGTTGGGAACCCCAAATGCCCAAAAACTTTAAAATATAAAATAAAATAGTATAGCTTAATGGGGGCTATTCCAAAATGTTGACCCTTGTTCACAGTTTGCGGTGGAGAAGCTTTTTGAACACTTTAAACCTGGTGAGGGCTATGGGGGCTATTCTAAAACTTTAACCCATGTCCACAATTTTTAATGCAGAATTTTATTTACCACTTCGAACTCTAAGTATCAAAGACTATCCAATGTCGGGTTAAAATCAGTCAGTATCATTATATAAGGGGCTGTCCCAAAAACGGGGACCCAAGTCCACAATTTTTGTTGAAGAAGTCTCTTGACCACTTTAGGGCCGAAAATGCCTACAAAACCCTCAAAATACCTGAAATCAGGTGGTACCGTTACATTAGGGCTACTCCAAAACGTGGACCCATATCCACACTTTCCCAAACTCCAAAATGACAAATTATATTTAATTGGACAGAAAATGGGGCTAAAAACTTCAAAATATCTGAAATTTGGTGGTACCGTTACATGGGAGCTACAATACATTTAACAACAATTTTGTCCTCTACGTTCATTCACTAGAGTAATTTCCACAGACGGACGGACATGGCTATATCGATGCAGATTTGCACCCTTATCAGGAATTATATATGGGGATTTCTGAGTGAAATCGGACACTTTTTTCAAAATGAGGTTTTTGATTTTCTTTATTTTGCTGCTCATCAGCAAAACATTTTAGTATATCAAAAAGTCAAATTCTTTAAAAATTATGTGCAAAGAAATACTCATAACTTCTTTAATATTGGCCCAAATACAAAAATTATTTTTTGTATTTTTTATTGTATTGTATATAGCTGATAATGTAATAAAAATTAGAAAAACATTTTGCGCAGTGGTCTTGGATGCAATTTTCGCGATTTAAAATCAAATTTTTTTAAAGATTGTACTCTTCGATTTTCTTGAAATTTTTTTTGTATTAAACTACGATAAATTAAAGGCCTGTTTCTCTAAGACGATTCGAATTCAAATTCGTTCGAAATACAACCAAGCTCCTGTTATTGTAAAAAATTTAATTTAATTAAAAACACAAATGAGTCAAATATTTTTCAATAAATAGAAGTTTGGTAGTAGTTCGAACGAATCTAAATTCAAATCGTCTTAGGGAAACAGGCCATAAGTCCTATGTGGTAGTGGGATTCGAATGATTACTTCTTTTTCTTATTTTTTTTTAATTTGTCAAACTTTTTCCAGTGTGAAACATAGTTTACAAAAACAAATACAATTTTCGACATTTCTTTTGTACTTTTATTTGGGAATTTATCTTAAACATCTTAAAAACTTAGTCATTTTTCGATTTTGAAAATGGTTTAGCTGTTATTGTACCAGCCGGACAATAAACTAACTAAATTGATGATAAAAAAACTACAGCTAGGGAATTATATGAATGGGCATCCGAGCCGAATAATCTACCAAATATAAAAGTGATATTTTCACTAGAAGATGATCATTTAATTTAGAAGGAGGATGTGAATTTGAGATATTAAATGCCAGTAATACCAAGCAATGCTTGTACAATAATTGCTCAACCAATTTTAAAATCGAAAAATGAAGAAGTTTTTAATATGTTTAAGAAGATAAATGGCATCAGTTGAGAACGGCTGGACCGATTTCGATAACTCTTTCTGTAAAATGTGCGCCATAACCCAACTTGGGTTTTTATGTCTATGCCTATGTGTTTAAAAATATCTAAAATATCTAAAATACAATGTGTGTATGTTTGTATGTTCCGTATAGACTCAAAAACGACTGAACCCTTCGATTCTCCGACCCTAGGTACTCATTTTGGGACCTTAAGACCCGACCAAGCCCAATTTCTATCTCTGAACCGATTTTT
Organism: Musca autumnalis; assembly: GCF_047663935.1. NCBI lineage: Eukaryota > Metazoa > Arthropoda > Insecta > Diptera > Muscidae > Musca > Musca autumnalis. The sequence continues at coordinate 113,979,845 of NW_027411755.1, forward strand.
CTGAGACGATTTTCCTACAAATTTCAGGGAATGTACCGGGATAATCCTGGTGAAAATAGGCTGCATATATGTCCCCTGGTGCTTGATGAAAATAAACTATATATTTTGTGGAATTTCGGCGGAGCGTGGTTTGAAAATAAATTCGATAGACAATGGTGGTTGTGTCTCCGACCCGAGGGACTTACTTGTGGCTTTAAGACCCGGCCACGCCCACTTTTTTAAATGTGTTATATCTACAAAACTTCTAAACCGATTTCCATGTAATTTTCAGATGATGTACAGAGATGGTCCTTAGTGGAAAAATGCTATAAATTTTGTTAAATTTTGGAGGTGCTGGTTATACCCTGCGTCCTATTTTTTTTAATGCGCTATATATGTAAAATGTACAAACCATAAGACCCGACCACTCCTACTTTCTTAAATATGTTACAAATCAATGGAAATACTAGATGTTATGCATAGCGAAGCTTTGGTCTTATTGGAAAGCAAGGACTTAAATTAGAAGGCAACATATCGATAGCTATAGCTTCATCAGGTATATAAGATGTACATTATAAGAAGGTGGAAGGACGACACAGTTGGCCCTTAAGCCACTGAACATTCATGTGAATGAAGGGCACATATGCAATATTAAATATAAATTATCACCTGGAACGAATTTACAATGGCACATAATAATTTAAGAAGCAATTCACCTTTAGATTTCAGACAAACACTTCCAGTTATACTATTCCAGTAGATGAATTAAATGCATGCCTCAAGTCATCAGCTTTTTGGTGGTATGTTAAAATTACATATAGACACAAACAAATCTGAAGATTTTTTATTTATAATCACTTGCAGATCCCGACTAATAAGCGATGCAATAAAAAAAATCGCTGACTTAAGGAAACATAAAACTGCATCAAGGGCCAGCAACGCGGACCGGGTCGGCTAGTTCCTAAATAAAACATCTAACAAATGTTTATAAATGAAACTATTTATTTTATTTTTTTAATTATAAAATAACAACATTAGATTTGTTTTTCATTTGGATCAATATTAAAAAAGATATGAGTATTTCTTTGCATAAAGATTTTACAGCATTTGCCGTTTCAAGGCGCGATATTTTTGGAACCGTTACCCAAAAAATTTGAAAATGTACTGGAATGTTTTGCTGATGAGCAGCATCACAGCAAAAAATAAAGGAGAACAAAAACCTCATCTTGAAATAGTGTCCAATTTCACTCATAAATACCCATATATATTTTTGTGGAGTCTAAAATCCTTTTTTTTCGAGGAGTTACAAACGGAATGTTAAACTAAATATATCCTCCATTACGCGGTGGATGGTATAAAAATAATTAGCATTGTCGTAGGTGACAAAAGAAATTTTGACATTTTCAACGTATATTTTTAAACGTTTGTGGGGTGCTACTTTCTCCACTGACTGTCCAGTTAACACAGTTTATACAAAATAAATTTTGGCTGTAACAAAAGCAACTAAAAACTAGACTACCATAAATATTGGGTCATTGGCCCATATCTCAAAAAGTATGATATCCCCTTGCATAAAAATATGTTGTAGTCATGATTACAATGAATACACGCATTAAAATTTCAATTCGCCAAGTGAGCATAAATTTCAATGCATTATTTACGCTCACTTGCTCTCATTAAGCGCACACTCCCGGTCGCTGGAGAAAATATTTGCCTAATGTGACCCTACCTTTCGTAAAAATTATCGAGTACAAGGACAAACCTAATCAGAAAATAAATTATGACATGTCTAAATTCAAAAATTAAAAATTCGTTGAAAACACAAAAATTTTCCGGAAAAAAGAAAAAGGTGAATGAAAAGTAATTAACTAAACCTTTTATGTAGATGCAGAAGGAAAAAGGTGGTGTTTCATTCTTCATCCCACTCGCATTTCTTGCCCATTAGTTCAAAATCGCGTATAAAATTAGAAACAAAAACGAAACCAATAACTGAAAATCTAAACACAAACATTTTTTTGACATGTCTCTCTCTCTCTCATCAATTTTAAAAATATAGACAAACAAAAAAATGTTTTGAAAATAGCTGTCTTCTTAATAATTACTACTAATTAGCAGATCCCGGTCCGCGTTGCTGGGCCGTCCTAATGAGTTTTAATGACAACTTTTTATGGACTTTATGCTCGACAATTCAAAAATAGGTATTGATGCTGTTTAGGATTTATTATCGTTCATGTCCCCTATCTTTATCCTAAAGCGATCTTATTATAAAAGTAAAAAAATGGTTAAATAGAATTCTCCTGCTCTTTGACACTTACATACATATATTTTAAGAAAAAAATTAAGCACATTTTTAAATAAATATATATATATATATATATATATATATATATATATATATATATATATATATATATATATATATCGTTTTTCTTGATAGGGGGCGCAACCACCGTTGCCCCGAAAATTAATTTTCAAGCCGATGCCCTCACAAGTTTAGCAAAGATAGCGATTATAAAACAATAGGCCCCCGATATTCTCTACAGATACTCGTATATAGCGTTTTGGACCACCGGACATTCCTGAACATTTTCTGAAAATTGCATGAAATTAGGTTCAGTACTTTTGGAAAAATAATGTACCTAGGGTACACACAACCGCATTGTCTCCCAAAATGTATGCTGAAATCGATATAATCATAAGTTTGGCTTATACATATACCGTAAAGAAATCCGTGGAGAAGGTACCCCATCTCCTCCGAAATTCATAAAATATACATTACATAGGCACACATTGAGCTTTTGCTGCAAGTTTGATGGAAATCAGTTCATTAGTATTGAAGATATAACATATTAAAAAAAACAGGAATGGTCGGGAATTTAGGCCCCAAAGAAGAACCTAGATTGTAGATTAATCCGTAAATTTTTAAGTGTAAGTGCGTAAGTTTCGCAAATATAGCGCTTTTTTAAAATATCGCATAGGGAGGGTACCGCGCCCCCTCTGGAATTATGTATTCTATCTTCACCAGGGGCCATGCATGTACATTCCCTGAAAATTTCAGGAAAATCGGTTCAGTAGTTTTGTAGATGAAGCATATTTTAAAAAGTAGGTGTGGTCAAGTCTTTGGGTCCTAAATAGTATGTAAGGTCGGTGACACAACCAAAATTGTCTCACAAATTAATTTCCAAACCGATACATTTGTAATTATTGTAAATATAGCATTTTTAAAGAAATAGGATATAGGGGAAGTACCTCATCCCTTCCGAAATTCAACCTATTTTCACCGGGGGGCACCGCTGTATATTCCCTGACAATTTCAGGAAAATCAGTTCAGTAGTTTTTATAGAAAATATTAAAATTGAAACTTAAAAAGAAGTGGGCGTAAAAGTGGGCTTGGTCAAATTTTCTTTCATTTCATTTCGAAAAAGAATTATCCAAATCGATCTAGCCGTTCTCAACTGATGTCATTACCATTGTTGCAGATTTTGGCAGTTGTATAAAGGAAACGTTGTTGAAAAATATGTTTCAACAACATTTAGTAAGTAAAAAGACACACCTAATACCAACAATTTCAGAATTAATGCAAAATAATAGGTTTGTCCTCGTACTTACTAAATATTGCTGAAACACTTTTTTCCTTTACACAACTGTTAAAATTATGAAGTAAAAGGACAAACCTATTAATGTGTGGAGAAACCTGTGAAACATACATTCGAAAGGAAGATTATTGTCTGTTCTGTTCAGTTTTGTGCATATTATGTGTGCTTTTGTTCAAATTTCCTTAAAAATCAGGAAACAAAAAGCGAGAAAGAATGAAGCAAGTTACTGTGAATGACGAAGGGTGTCGTGGAAACGGGTTAATTAGTGTACGTCGTTCGACAGGTGAACAACGTAATTCAAAGACTCTTGGGAATATGCTATAATGGGTGTCATTCCTATCAAACAGACATATAATTTGGTCACCGTGGGATTTTTTGAGCTTTGTGGTCACTAGACCAGGAAGCACGTACCTACGTTAAATAATTATATGTGCAAACTAATATTGCGATATTTACTATCGAAAACAAAATATATTTCCCATATTCGTTTTACATAGTAGTTAGTGCTTACACGGAGGAAAAAAAGGCATCTCTAACATATGTCCTAAACATTTTGGGTCCTGCAAACAAATTTATGTTTGGGTGCAAACAAATATTTCTTTAGATATAATACACTGTCCGTCACTTGAATAGGAATGACATCCGAAAATGCTTTCCACTACTGGAAAAGACTTTTTTAGAATTCCTTTGTAAGATATCGTACGCATTTAAGGTGAAAGGAATTGATGCCAATGTCCTTCATAATTAGTAAAGAGTTCCAACACCATAAAAGCACCTTCATCGCTACAGAAACAATAAAGAAAGTTATCTTCCATTCAATGAACTCAAAAAAATAGATATATAGTTATGCAATTGTTTACTCGATCAGGAGAGTCCTTAATAATTATGAAGGACTTTGGTATCAATTTCTTTCACCTTAAATGCGTACGATATCTTACAAAGGAATTCTAAAAAAGTCTTTTCCAGTAGTGGAAAGCATTTTCGGATGTCCGGAGTGGTAATTTCATCACGATATTGGTCCATTTTAAACACTTCAAGCAGCGAATACTAGCATTTCTCAGAAGAAATTCGGATATCCTGAAGGGACCGCCATATTTTGTAGTATTAAATATTCTCTAAAATGTATAGGAAAGACTTCTGTGTAAAATCTACGACTCTGACAGACAGTACGCTTCCAAAAAGAAACTTATTGAAGGAATAGTGCAAGCATTGTTAAGCATTACACGTGATTATGAAAGGAAATTGTGCGATTCCTTGCCAAAGCAGGATATAGCGGTGTATCCTTAATCTGGAGGGATATACTTTTACTGAATATTACTGAAACTATTTCGTTTTTAATATAGAGTGAATGTGCATCGATATTCTACTACAATCTTTATGTATACCCAAGTTTTTAAGGGGGTCCTATTCAAATGACGCAATTTTTTTACATGCATTTTTGACTTTATTTTGCTTTCGTCATATAATTCTTATATAAATCAGATATGAATACAAATGAATGAATAAGTTTACTCCAAACACTTAAAACTAAATATAAAAAATCTTCAACACTTCATATTTTGCATAATTCCGGAAAAAATTAAGGTTGGAAAAAAAATTGGTAGGGTGTCCTATTCAAGTGACGGGCAGTGTATAAATACAAACCCAAAAGCCACAAAAAAAAAACACATGCACCAGTGAGTGCTTACTGAGAGAATTGAGTGTAAATTTCAATGGAAAACATATTGAAATGTATGCTCACTTGCTTTCACTAAGAGCTCACTAGCTATCTCTAACACACATTTATATGTAAATAGCAAACAAAAATCCTACAACGGACACATAGGTACAAAAAAAAATTCCAAAGAAATACATAACAGACTTTAATAAAAGAAAAACCGAATGATATAACTTATAGAAAGTCACACTTTTAAAAAGAAAAAATATAGAAGCATCGTTGAACGCTTCTCCTTAGTTGTGAAATAAAACACATTTTCATTAAAGTTGAAATCATCAGCGGGAAATCGGCATCTGAAATGAAATGATTATATAATGTAATAAATAGGTACATCCATATTTCAAATATACATATGTGTGTATATGAAAAATGTATTGATGTAATTACCAATATTAAATGTGATTTCTTCCTTGTCCAATAAAATATTTGCATTCGCCTTTTTGATTCAATTACAAAGTTTCTAATTATTAAATGTATTGGGCATTTAATTTACTAAAAAGCACAATTTCTTTAAGAAAACACAAAACACTGATTTATTCACTCACTTTACCGTCTTTAATCCTCTTCGCTTGCTACGTTGGTTAACAACAAACACACGGTTTGGCCGCATACACGCCACCAAACAAAACTTTTTTACTCTGCCGTCTTCTTTCACACCATACACACAGCTCTTTATTATAAAACAGCATTCCGCAGCCGCGAGAGCCCTGTTGTTACTCTCTTTATTTGTTTGGACACAAACAAATTATGTTTGGATCCAAACATATATTTGTTGGCAACCAGTCCCAAACAAATATTTCTTTGGATCCAAACATATTTCTAACATATATTTTTCTGCGTGTACGTATGCAGTTAAAATATTAACGAAAACTGTGTTCTTATTAATATCATATTAAAGAAAAATCATTTGTAAAAAAGTTTTCATAGAAAATATTTATATGTACAATAACGAAAATTCTTATAAATTCATATTAATGAAAAAATTTTTGCAAAAAATTGTTGTATTGCCCTTGTGGATTAAGACTTGTTGTAGCCTTCGCGGCATAGATCCGACTAGGTTTCTTAAGGTGTTAGTGGTGATATTCTCCAATTCCACCAATACTGCACATTTCAATTCTTTCAGCGTCGTTCTACGAACAGCCTTTAAACGACACTTTAGCGAACATTTTGAATTTGGTAAGGGAGGAACTCGAGGGTGCTGTCTGATATAGTAGGTCTTCTTGGTACTTGATGTACGTTTGGAATAAATTTTACGATGTGTGCAGTTTCTGCAAAATTGGATACTCAATTCGTAAGGAAATCATTAGCCTAAAGGCAGAAGGTTTTTTCCTTTATTTTTTGCTGTGTTGATGCTGCACACCAGCAAAACATTTCTGTATATTTTCAGAGTTTTTGACTAAGGGTTTCAGAGAATTCTGTTAAAACTACGTGCAAAAAACAACTCATAATTTCTTAATTATTGGTCCAAATATAAAAAATTATTGCGATTCCCTAACATATTTTTTAAATCATACGATCATCATCTACTATATCATACACCTTTAGTTTTAAACTAAAATTAAGAAAATACTGACAAATAGCACAAGTAAGTATTAACAAGCACTTACTGACCGAGTGTTTCAGATATACACAGAAAAAAAAACAAAAGTATGATTTTTTACTAATTCCGTTAATATTTTTTTGTCCATAGTTTGAACGCACCCCTTTTAAAGTGAATGGACAGAGTTTTGTATTCATGTACACAATACTATTTTTGCAAAAGTATGAATGCTTTTCTAAAATACAAAAACAAATTTTCTAATTTCCCCTACCTTGCCCATTATTTTCTTTTTCTGGCAAAACCCGGTTTTTCTGCTTTGTCTATAAAGATGTTGTAGTTTTGCTTCTATTGTTTTTGCCTTTCCTCCCCTCCATCGTATCTATACCAAACCCTTTCGTTGGTATTGATATGGTTACGAAGTTTTTCGGCAAATGTTTTAATTTTTTTTATTTCAGTCTTGTACTGAATGTCATGCAAGCAGGTTGATGCCGCTTTATTTGTGTTTTTTGGGTACACTGAAAAGATTTTGCAGTTGTACAACAAATATGTGGAGGAAAGAATTTGAAAATGATTTTTTGTTTTGTATTAATATTTTTAATGACGCAGAATGCCTCGTCTGCAATGCAACAATAAAAAATGTATGTATGCTTAGAAAGTCTTAAAAAATCATTTTTATATACAATTTGTTTTTTTTTTCTAAAAAAATTAACATATCAAGAAAAATACTTTTCAAATTATGAAGTTATTTATATTATTTTTAATTTAAGTCATACAAAGCGAACGCGCCAACAATATATTTTTCATTTCACACTCAATATGAAAATCATCACCCTGTTCTGTCAGTGTAATTTTACCCACACATAAACAATTTAAGCGCTCGCTCTTCTTGGTCGGCTATGATCTATACGCACCTTGACTCAGTGTCCACAAAGCACAACTGCCTAAACAATCACTACCACCCTAACAAACCAAACACGTATAGATTTCGTTTGTTGTCGGAAAACACTCACTATATCAATAGAATTATTTCGCATATACAATTTTTGAATTTCTTAAATATACAGTGGTGTGAAAAATAATAAGGACTCTTCAATCCATAACCAAGATTGCATTGAAAACTGACTAAAAAAGTGAAAATTGCATTAGTTTATAAAATTTATTGTTTTCTTAAAATGTTGTTTTCTTAAAATGTTAAGAGAAGTATTATAAAAATATTTTGATTGCTTGTAACCATATTTTATTTATCTTTTATATTTTATGCGAATTGTCGTAGTTTGGTGTGTGAAAAATAATAAGGACACTTCATGACATCTTTTAATAAGGACCAAACTTGAAATAAATTAATGCAGGTTTTTACTAAATAATGGTAGATAAAGTGTTTCAGTGTCATTAATACTTTGTAGACGAACCTTTGTCTTCTAAAACGGAAGCGCATCGTCTGGGCATCGAGTGGACCAAATTTTGGCACTTTTCTTCTGGTATCGCGTCCTACGCAACCTGTATAAGTTGCCAAAGGTCGCCATAATTTGATGGACACTTCCCCTGCTTGATTTTTTAACTTCATTCTACAACATTTTTCAATCGGATTTAAATCAAGGGATCGTATGTGCCATTCTAACAACTTAACTTAATTATCCTGGAACACCTTTTTTCATTTTGCCGTAATTTTTGGGTCATTTACCTAGCTGAAGACTCATTTGAGAGGCACACCCCCTTCAGCATACGGAAGAATTATATTTTTCAAAATTTCAATGTAATCTGGTGATTTCAAAAACACTTTGAATACTGTATAGAGACCCCACAGCATAGTAAGAAAATGAGCCCCACACCATGCTGTTACCTCTGCCATATTTAGCCGCCTTCAGAGTATATTTTTTTGATTTTTAGGTCTTCAACCCTGATAAACTCCTCTATCGGAACAAAAAAATATATTTGGTTTCATCAGACCAAAGAATAGTACGCAATTTTTCTTAGACCAAGCGATGGGATTACTAACAAACTGTATAATTTGCTGAATATTTTTATACCCTATACCACTACGTGGGAAGTGTATAATTTTTCGATTAAAATGATACTTTTCTGACACTGTGAGCTCTAATGTGGCAACCACAGAGGGTTTTAGGAGTTGTTGATGCGCCAAAGTTAATATTTAAGTAGTTTTTTATTTGTAAAGATGTGGTAAAAGGATCTTTTTTAATCATCGAATAACTCATTTATTATTACAGGTGCAATTTTCGGATTTCTGCTACGACTTTTATCTTTGAAGTTCACTTAGGTGCATCCTCCACCATTGTTTTTAAAGATTCTAAGCTTTTTCTGTATGAATTTCCTTCTTGATGTAAACATTTAATGATTTCTCGAATAGCGTGATAACAATGCGTATTTTTACCCATATTTGCAAAGAAAAACTAAAAAATACCGTTAGATTTAACATTTAATGAATATAAATTAATTCATTTTAAACGTTTACTTACAGGAAAGAATCACAAAAAAGTAATATCAGTTTATTTTTACTAAAACGAAAAACTGGCCTTATTATTTTTCACAGCAGAAATCACGGATTTTATGAAAAATATTTGTTTTGTATAAAAACTAAAGAGAAAGGAACCAAAATCGTAACGGGATTTCTTATTGCAATAAATGTACATTTTCAAAAACAAATTTCCATCGCAAATTCTCCCATTTTACACATTTTTTATTATTTTTCACACCACTGTAAATGCAAAATCTATCGGTATACATTGTTCTGCTTTACAAGATACATAATTCATAAGGAAAAATCAATTAGAAGAAACATTTAAAGAACAATAATTACAAAATTAAATAAAAAACCAATTTCAAAATAAAATAACTAATTTCAAAATAAAATAGAAAAACGAAACTTTTATAGAAAAAATAAATTTATAAATTTAAATTAAATATCATTAATTTAGATGTTTTAATTGATTTTTTATCAATATTTTAAAGGGTTTTTAAGATTTCATATATATTAACATAAAAATACATTTTTAAAATGTCTTAAGTCTTAAAGTAATTATGTAATGTTGTTTGTTTTTGTGCATGTATTCGTTTTTTTGAGTAGATTAGTGTGTATTCGATGGACCTGCATTACATCTGGCTCGGAAATTTCTGGAATATTATTGTTTTCAAGAAACTGCAATAGTACACTGCATCCTTCTTTTGCTTGAGCTAATGAGGGCCTTTCTGGTTCTATTGAATTGTCTTCTTCTGATACTTCGAAATCCCCTTCAGTCTCGTTTTCGTTACTTTGGTTAGCCATTTGTATTATATCGGCATCAGATACAATGGCACAGGATGCGATATCATCATCGCATTCCATCCACTTTGAGAGGTCATCAATTGAACATCCAGGCGTATAACGGCTTTGCAATTCTCATTTTCGTCATCTCGGGATAGTAGGTTGTTCGAAACATTAGGAAGACAAGCTCGGTTACATTGTCTCAAGATATAGCAGCTGTCCACAAAGCTGTCATTATATTCAATGACTTAGTAAAGTCATGTCTTCTACCTGCAGCCAAAAGTTTTTGGACGATTAATTTACGATAATTGCACTTGAAGCTTCGGATTGCCCCTTGATCCATAGGCTGAATTAAACGTGTGCAACTTGGTGGAAGAAATTTCACTGTTACGTTTTTAGATGTCGGAACATGTTCATCAGGATGTGCTGGACAATTATCTAGCAGCAAAAGCACTTTGCACTTCTAATCAAAGCCAATGTGTTGTAGATGATCTCTTAGTTCTGGCACAAAATTATTTTTGAACCACTCGAGAAAAAGGTCTTGTGTTACCCAGGCTCTCTTATTAGATTTATAAATTACTGGAAGGTTGTAAACATTTTTTAATGCTTTGTATTTGCGCTTTTTTCTATAACCATCTATGTATTTGCATTTGTGTGTCCCGGCTGCATTTGCACAAAGCAAGGCTGTTATTCTCTCCTTGGATGTCTTGTACTCTTTGATGCATAATTCTTTACCAGTAACTAGCGAAGTCTGTGGGAAACACTTCCAAAATAGGTTTGTTTCGTCGGCGTTATAAAATTGTTCCGCTCACAGATTTTCAGTGTCAATATATTGGCGTAAGTCTTCTACAAACAGAGTTGCTGACTCATAATCAGCACATTCTGTTTCGCCTATTGCTTTTAGCCTGCGAATTCCATGTCGTTTTTTTTAACTTTTCTAGCCAACCACTTGTGTACTTGCGTTCCGAATTTATGTTTAGTTTTTTTTATAAAAATATTTTGCATTTTCAGTAATCATTTCGCCTGAAATTCATAATCGTATTTTATGCTAGGCCATAAAATCTTTAAATTTGTGTCAACCCACCTGAAATCGGAGTTCCCTTGGATCATTCTTGCCGAAACCATTCGTATGTTGCGAAATCAACTTTTGGATTTTCAGATTTTCGTAGCGTATGTCTTTTTTCAAGCCATCCACAGATTCACTTCTAGAAGCAAATGATAAAATTGTTTCCTTCTATTTTATTAAATCACGGACTGTTTGTTTTCTAACACGCCCGTCGAAATGTCTTTACTGTGGTATTTAATCAGTTCTAATTTTTCCTGAATTGAAAGAACTTTGCGTGCTCTTTTTGCCTTTTTTGTTGACCTAGCCATTTTGGAACAAACACCTTACGCATCAGGTTTCAATCATAGACTGAATGTAATTTGATATTCAAAAGAAAAAGGGGAATCCCAGCACTCCACATCAAACATACACGTTTGTTTAAACTGGTACTCACCCCTTTTCTCTCACAATGAGCGTAAAATACCTTAAAATGTACACTCACTGAGAACAAAAAGTGAACTTTGCATAGCGCTAACTTAAACTCAAAATTACCAGATTCTATAATTCCCAGAATTATATAAACCTATTTTATGCACGGATAATATAGGTAAGCACGGATAATATAGGTAAGCACGGTTAATAGAGGCTGCATTATTGAGACACGGATAATAGAGGTTAAGCACGGTTAATAGAGGTTCAAAATCAAAAACCCAGCATGCCGGTTAACCAATGTAATCGGATAAAAGAGGTTCAACAGTAACTTTTCTTGCTTTAAAGAAGATTATTTTGAAATAAATTGGTTTATATTTTGCAAAAGATAATAGACATAAATCCCATGATTATGTTTCATTCAAAAAATAAACCAAGGGCCCAATTCTGTTTCTATGAAAATGTGAAATGAAAAATGTTATAAAGGAAATAAATGTCAAATGAAAAAATTTATAAAAAAAATAATTTTCATTTCAAATTTTCATAGAACGGGAGTCCAGCGCCAGTATTTATTGCTTTATCAATGTAAAATGTGAACATTGGAAATAATTTTTGAACACTATTCATAAATTGAATGAATGTATTTTTTCTGTGTATGCAAAAGCAGACGAGTCAATTTCTGGCTTTAAAACTGACCATTTTGGTCATAAATTGACAAAAAAATTAAAAAATATCAATCGATGAAGAATAGATTTTAATGTCCTTCAGAAGTCCACAAAAATGTTTGACTATCGTTTTATTAGTTTTCGATTTCAAAATGTCATTTCGAGAATCACGCGCTTAACGTTTTTATGCTACATAGAAATCACAATGAATTTTTTCTTCCAAAACTTAACTTTGTCCCGACCAATAACTTTACCAGATATTTTATGTTACTTATGATTCAAAATACCCCAATGAACAATTGTTTAATATTTCTCTTTACAATATAATAAAATAGAAAGTTATTGTATTTGTATTTGCGGTAAATTGCTAAGAGTTTTTAATAAACGTTATCTTCGATCCTCACAATCTTATGAGTCATACCTAGTAAGCTATGTATGTTCTTACTAAAATTAAATTAGGAAATGTTTACAGTAAATAAAGTTTTTATGGGAATCACAAAAGAATAAAATTACGCACAACATAATAACAAAAATAGTTTATTTTTTCCAATATCGTCTATTTTTATTGTTATCTTTAGAAGAAGTGTGAAATTAAGATAAGGGAACAAAAGGCCACTGAAATGATTTTCAAGGGTTGATTGTGTTTTTTTTTATCAAAATGCAAAATATATTTGTTTGTGAATCACCTGTCCAAAACTCATTACGAGTCTTATCAGTGTAGAAATACATATGTACACACATTGATGATCGATTACTCATATATGGAGAAAAAAAAAAAACAAAACAATACTAATGGTATACTTTGGCACCGTGGTTCCCTGTGCGCATACGCCGATAATTTTTTTCCAAATATTTTACATCATTGACTGTGATTTTCGAACTATGTGCCAGATGTCACCGTAACAAATTCTGATTACCTTTGAGAATATTGTGTTAACACATTTCTCACAAGAAACCACTGTTCATAGGACGAGATCTATATTATAATACCTTCAAAATGCTTTGGCTTTAGACAACGAAATGATTGTTTTTGTCTATTCTAGTTGCGTGTTATCGAAAAAAATGCTTTATCAATGCTTTGATTTTGGGACAATAAAATATTTTACAAGACAGTTTATTTTGGATATTTTGAGGCAGCAGTTCTTCGGAAGTCCCATCGCAAAAAGTTTGTGGGAACTTTTATTTTTTTCTTACTCCAACCGATATGCCACCACCACCACCCCCTTATGGCTATGAAGATCCATATCGCCATCGCCATCATCATCACCATCATCGCCCAGGTATCGAAATTGATATTGTTCCCGGTTGGAGTCGTCCATACTATCCTCCACCTCCCCCACCGGCTCCTAGAGCTGAGGTGGTTGTCGTGACACCAGCAGCTACTTATAATCCTCAAGTTCCCGGTCAATACTACAACAATGGAGCCTACTATAACAATGGATACAACAATGGCTACAATAATCCACCCTATCCACGATGGTAAAAAAATCAGGAGCATGTTAAATTTGTAAAATAAAATCACAAATAGCCTTTTCACTCAAACGTTTTTCTCATTCAAATCATTTTTTATTTAATACTAAAAATACAAAATATAAAGCGAGTTTAAAGATTAAGAAAAATAACGGTTTTGGTTGGTTTCTCTTCGTTGCAATAAATAAATAAAAGTGAATAAGTGAAATTTAAATTCATTAATACAGTATATGACGGATATATTAGACTAGCAAGTACTTGTCTGCAAAATAGGATTTTCTTATAATAAAGCATTGTGTATGCTAAATATATGTAGGCGATGGACCATGTCAAAGTAAAGGAAAACTGTATTCTCGAATCTATAGTTTGCCGTCCCTCTATTTTAATAAAATCTTAAACTTTCATGCATTCTATTGCTTCGAAATTAATGTTTACCATTCACAAAATTTTCATGTTTTTGTGAAATTGAAATAAAATAATATAATTTTTCACATCTTAGTTTTCATTCGTATCATAATCAAGATTGATATTGATATTTTCAGAGATTGGAATAAGACAGTAAATTGAAATCGTCTGGACTAAAACAAAACTGAAATAAAGTAAAACGGCACACTGAGCGAAATATGGGACGTTTAGTGGAACCAAGGCGAATTTAACAAGGTGATCCAATAGTTGACGTTAGGTTGTAGTCTTCATTTGCTGTCAAATTTTTTTTGCGCGAAATATCCACAAATGTTAGAAGAAAACGTTAAAATATTATTCGCGAAGCTTAAACAAAGATGTTGTACGCAGATATTTTTTATAGAAGCGAAATATTTGTTATTTATTTTTGATTAAAAATATGTTTTGACAGCAAATGAAGACATAGGTTGCTATTATTGTATCACCTTCTTTCTTACACCATGAGTGGAACTTTACTCAAAAATTAAAGTACGTAGAACTAATGAGATTCTTGTTGAATTCCATTGCTAAGTATCCCATGACAAATGTCTCATATTCAGTTTTGCGATTTACCCCGCGAAACAACTAGAAATGCACTTAAAAGTTGTACTTTTGTTTTCCAATATTTATTTTCCTTAAAAATTGATTCTAGCTTTGCTTAAGTAATAGAGTGATACATACAAATGGTAAGTTAGTTGACTATAGTTTTTTGTCGCTGTTATAATTCTTGATTTTTTTTAATTTAGTTTGGTTGCTTATTCGTTCCCCAAAAATGTGTTTTTTTAAAAGTCTACAAAATTTTATTTTTTATAATCTTTGGAGGTTTTTAAATGTTTTGTGGTAAGTTGCAGAATAAATCGCACATTTTCTGAGAGGTAGGATATTTTTCTTTGGGCAAACCCAAAATAGCTGCAGTTTCGCGCATTTTTGAGAGATAGAGAGAAAATTTGATAGAAGAACCGGCATAAGGCGTCTTTGTTGGTTTTCTTTATTCCAAACCGGGTACACCAATACTAAGGAATGTTGCTTTTTATAGTTTGAAGGCTATTCTTGCTAAATTCGTTTCAGATTATATAGAAAAATGGTCAAATTTGAGCAGTTTTTGCTGGGCATCGTAAAATACCTAAAACAATGCATAGTTACACCAGATGATTTTAGATGATAGACTCATCAGAACCGTGCAATAAGATACACATATCATCAATCGAAACATTCAATTTGTAAAATTTATGTTTTATCAATGACACTATGCTAAAAATAAAAGATCTCAAAAATATAGTTTTTGTTAATGTTTGTGGATGTTTGGGGGAAGGGCGGTTATGGCCAAAGCAAGAATCTATGCTGTAAATAGTTTTATTAGAACATTTTCCATTCAACGAATACAAATTTTCAAGTAAACTAAACTCGGTTGGCAATAATTACCTATCACCTTTAAAACATATCAAATGGGGACCCCTCATATTGGAGCTATAGCAAAATGAGAACATACGTCACTAATATTTCGCAAAGCAGTTTTCTACCTACAAAGAACAAAGCAATGCCAAAATACAAATAAAGTGCCCGAAATATGGGCACTGTGCAGCGTTGAGTTCGGCCCAATTTTTTATACCCTCCACTATAAATTATATTGAAACCCGATGTCATTTCAGTTTGTTACTTCTAAAAATAACGAAAATCGGTGGTACCATTTTATTGGGACTATACTTGGACATGAACCTATACCGATAATTCTTTGCCGGAATGTTGTATACCGCCAAAGGAGCCTAAATCCCACATTTAAGCCATTTCGATTGGATAATGCATCTAAAACCTAGAAAATACAGACAATCGGACTGGTTCTGTAGTACATCAATTCGGGGACCTATACCGACAATTCTCGATGTCGATAGTATAATGCGTCTAAAACCGTGAAAACACCGATAATCAGGCCGTACGTTCTATGGGGTCTATATCAAAACCGATATAACCCGATATATCGAAACGTGTGATTGACATCGTTACAAATAATTTTTTTAATGTAACCGCCAATTCTTAATGTAATAGCCTGAGTGCGTGACAGCGAAAAAGATGTAAGCGACACAAATTACCGTTATATTGAAGATATTACACAAATTATTTATTTTTGTAGTTAATAGGATTTATTAACTGAACTATACCAAAATTTAATCAAAAGTGTTGGTTAAATCAAAAGTTATTCAATAAAAACCGTCTCCTGTAAAATTTGCTTTTTACCGCTTACATCTTTTTCGCGGGAAGGGCTCGATATATATATATATATATATATATATATATATATATATATATATATACTAGCTGACCCGTTTTGGTATAACCTTGGTATAACTCCACCATAAGATGAAGGGTATAATTAACTTTATGATTCTGTTTGTAACACATCGGAATATTCGTCGGAGAACCTACAAGTAAAAAAATCGGGCATTCGGTCGTATCTCCAAAAAGTCCAAAAAGTTTTTAGATTGAATCCAATACATAAGACTAAAATACATGCTCTTGGAAAATTTATAGCTTCTACGATAAAAAATAACGATTCTATTCAAGTAAAGGCTATCGGAAAATGGAATAACATTACAGATTTTGTTGTATTGACGGATCCCAAAACCAAGCGTTTCGGCAGTTTTGGTTTCATTACTTGCTCCCATTCGTATATGATTGATAATATATCATATACTCGCCTTCCTAACATTAATATTCTAAAAAAGTTTTTCATTTTATAACGTTTTTTGCTTCTCCTGTAAAAATATTATTTTGTTAGTTATGACTTTTGGCATTTATTGTGACGATATACTCGTGATCAACATAAAAAATAAGTCAATATAATGATGTTTCTTTTTTTTCTATTTTTTCAGAAGTTTCTATGTTTTGTTTGGTATTGAAAATTGGTTATATCAGTTCACATGTTGATATATCACCGACTGACCACCCTATTTTCGGCGTTTTCAAGGTTTTAGCCGCATTATCCAAATGACAATACCTTGGTATTTAGTCTCCCTTGGAGGCATAAAGCATTTTGACAATGAATTATCAGCATAGGTAGACGTTTTGATAGAACTACCCTAGAACGGTACCTCCCAAGAGTCGATGTTTTGTAGGTTTTAGTCTCATTATCCCACCGAAATGGCTACAATTTGGTATTTAGTCTTCAATGTTTAAAACATAGAATATTATTCAGGGTATAAAACATAGAATATTCTGTACAGGTCCAGCTTTTTTGTAAATAGTCTTCATAGAACGGCACCTCTCGATCTTTGGTATTTTCAAGTTTATAAGCACATTATTCATACGAAATGGCTATAATTGGTACTTAGTTTCCATTGGGGTATAAACCATTTCTGCAGATAGTTCCCGAGTTTCGATAAGTTGGAGGTTTTAGTCTCATTATCCCACCGAAATGGCTAGAGTTTAGCGGTTTGTCTTCATTACTTACTTACTTATGGGTATAAAACATTCCCGCATAGAATATTCGGTAAAAAACCTTCAGATTTTCGGTATTTTCAAGGTTTTAGCGGTATTGTTCAACAGAAATGGTTATATTTGGTATTTAGTTTTCCTTGGAGGTATCAAATACTTTTGCAGAGAATTGTCGGTATAAATCCTTGTTTTCATATAGCCCCAATAAAACGATACCTAACGATTTTTTTTGGGGATTTTGTATGTTTTAGCCACATTATTCAACCGGTATGGCAAACCTGATTTCAATATAATTTATGGTGGTGGGCATAAAAGTTCGAGTCGGTCGAACTTAACGTCGTTTTTACTTGTTATTAATAAAGTGCTGTTTCATTGAACACGTTATTATTTTACACTCGTAAACATGAAACCATCAGTGAATCATAAAAAATGACTTCAACATGCTATTGGGTTTATTTAGACCTTGCTGTATTAAAAACGTGGTCTTGATGGAGTTATTCCCAGCACTGAAGTTAATGTTCATTACATGTTTGCTGTCCCACATGCTAAATCGCGATATTTTGCTTCCAAAACACCCATTAATGGCAGAGGCCACAATTGTATTGAATACCAATAGGTCTAATAATCATTGATATTTCGCGATTTATTAAAAGCCGTTGTTGGGGAAGTCCCCAACCCCTTCCATTTTCGGCATTTTCCCAACTTATGAACCTACACACAAAATTTCATCCAATACGGTCCAGCCGATTAGGAAGTTTAATTTGAACATCATGTCAGTCTTAAATAACTCTGTATACATTTAGATAGATTATAGATACACCGAATTGTTGGTAGTAACCAATGCACATTTTTAGACGTTCTAGTTATTTAACCATCTTTGAAATTATCTTTTGCCTGATCTCTCAATCGTTTTTTTGGAATTTCGGTCAAGCAACAGTTAACATTATCGGGGTTGTACTGTATTCCAAAATGTAGGGTTGATCGCTCCTTTCCACTTAGTTAAGCCAGTGTTTACAGCGTTTTTGTAGTCACGCTTACAGAAATTAAGGATATTATCTATAATTATACATTTTTGAAAAATTGGGCTGACCGCGATATTCCACATCTGAGATGACCATTCAGGATCAAGACAGTTATTACCATAGTATTGCAATCAATTTTTAAACAATACGTTCAAAATTATTTTTGATTTCACGTTTTCTTACAAAATTTTGTGGGGGAGGTACCCTGGTCACTCCACTGACCAGTATAAAAAATAGCTAAAAACCTATTCTCAGACCTAAAAACTCCACATACAAAATTTCATCGAATTCGGTCCATCCGTTTCGGAGGAGTTTAATTTCGAACATCATGGCAGACTCGAAGAATTTTATATATATATATATATATATATATATATATATATATATATATACACTCCGGTTCATCTGAATAGAACCAGCCAATATTTGTCTACAAATACTGTTATATCTGACGAAAGGAGAGGAACTGTAAATTATAATTTTGTGGACATGTAGAGTATGTAGTAGACGATATTTTCAATACCTAACATGTTTCACATATGCGTTATAACGGTACATTTTTGTCGCTTTATGAAAAAATGCCAAAATATTAGCATTTTTTAATGGTTCACCAGGATAGAACCACCCTAAGAATTTACACAAATCCTTTGTTAGATGTGGTAAACTTGAACAAAAAACTATTTATAATTATAAATAAATGCCGTTAGTGTTGATTGACAACAAATATTGTGCAAAAATTTGTATAGGGTCTTGAAATTTGATGAAAATCGAGGCTTAGAGCTCCAAAAAATATTTTTATGAAGAAATCGGTAGAAACAATTTATAAAGACAAAATTCTGTACTGAATTATGTTCAAAATTTTCTATACTACAATAAAATTACAAAAAAGTCACATTTGATAGGTTTATGAGTCCGAAACAGAGGAAATATGGTAAAGATAAATCAAAATTCTCCCTTTCCAATCCAAAATTTGAT
This sequence comes from Musca autumnalis, assembly GCF_047663935.1. Lineage (NCBI taxonomy): Eukaryota > Metazoa > Arthropoda > Insecta > Diptera > Muscidae > Musca > Musca autumnalis. The sequence goes on from NW_027411755.1 coordinate 113,999,412, forward strand.
ATTTTATCTCAGGAAAGTGAATGCAAATCGATGGGTTCCACCCAGTTTCGTTGGCTGTGGACATCTACAGGCCAAAAAAATAAAGAAAATTCCACCGCCGAACGCTTCATGTCAACATCAAGTGCTTTGATTTAGAAGATATCGCATGACAAGGAAAGCACAGAAACATAGGCGCTATTTTTGATGTAATAACGGATCAGAAAAAAATTTTCGGTACTTATACTATAAGGAAAAGATGTGTGAACATCAGAACCATCAAAATTAAACCGTGTCCTTTCGAAAAAATTTATAGCTTCTACGATAAAAAATAACGATTCTATTCAAGTAAAGGCTATCGGAAAATGGAATAACATTACAGATTTTGTTGTATTGACGGATCCCAAAACCAAGCGTTTCGGCAGTTTTGGTTTCATTACTTGCTCCCATTCGTATATGATTGATAATATATCATATACTCGCCTTCCTAACATTAATATTCTAAAAAAGTTTTTCATTTTATAACGTTTTTTGCTTCTCCTGTAAAAATATTATTTTGTTAGTTATGACTTTTGGCATTTATTGTGACGATATACTCGTGATCAACATAAAAAATAAGTCAATATAATGATGTTTCTTTTTTTTCTATTTTTTCAGAAGTTTCTATGTTTTGTTTGGTATTGAAAATTGGTTATATCAGTTCACATGTTGATATATCACCGACTGACCACCCTATTTTCGGCGTTTTCAAGGTTTTAGCCGCATTATCCAAATGACAATACCTTGGTATTTAGTCTCCCTTGGAGGCATAAAGCATTTTGACAATGAATTATCAGCATAGGTAGACGTTTTGATAGAACTACCCTAGAACGGTACCTCCCAAGAGTCGATGTTTTGTAGGTTTTAGTCTCATTATCCCACCGAAATGGCTACAATTTGGTATTTAGTCTTCAATGTTTAAAACATAGAATATTATTCAGGGTATAAAACATAGAATATTCTGTACAGGTCCAGCTTTTTTGTAAATAGTCTTCATAGAACGGCACCTCTCGATCTTTGGTATTTTCAAGTTTATAAGCACATTATTCATACGAAATGGCTATAATTGGTACTTAGTTTCCATTGGGGTATAAACCATTTCTGCAGATAGTTCCCGAGTTTCGATAAGTTGGAGGTTTTAGTCTCATTATCCCACCGAAATGGCTAGAGTTTAGCGGTTTGTCTTCATTACTTACTTACTTATGGGTATAAAACATTCCCGCATAGAATATTCGGTAAAAAACCTTCAGATTTTCGGTATTTTCAAGGTTTTAGCGGTATTGTTCAACAGAAATGGTTATATTTGGTATTTAGTTTTCCTTGGAGGTATCAAATACTTTTGCAGAGAATTGTCGGTATAAATCCTTGTTTTCATATAGCCCCAATAAAACGATACCTAACGATTTTTTTTGGGGATTTTGTATGTTTTAGCCACATTATTCAACCGGTATGGCAAACCTGATTTCAATATAATTTATGGTGGTGGGCATAAAAGTTCGAGTCGGTCGAACTTAACGTCGTTTTTACTTGTTATTAATAAAGTGCTGTTTCATTGAACACGTTATTATTTTACACTCGTAAACATGAAACCATCAGTGAATCATAAAAAATGACTTCAACATGCTATTGGGTTTATTTAGACCTTGCTGTATTAAAAACGTGGTCTTGATGGAGTTATTCCCAGCACTGAAGTTAATGTTCATTACATGTTTGCTGTCCCACATGCTAAATCGCGATATTTTGCTTCCAAAACACCCATTAATGGCAGAGGCCACAATTGTATTGAATACCAATAGGTCTAATAATCATTGATATTTCGCGATTTATTAAAAGCCGTTGTTGGGGAAGTCCCCAACCCCTTCCATTTTCGGCATTTTCCCAACTTATGAACCTACACACAAAATTTCATCCAATACGGTCCAGCCGATTAGGAAGTTTAATTTGAACATCATGTCAGTCTTAAATAACTCTGTATACATTTAGATAGATTATAGATACACCGAATTGTTGGTAGTAACCAATGCACATTTTTAGACGTTCTAGTTATTTAACCATCTTTGAAATTATCTTTTGCCTGATCTCTCAATCGTTTTTTTGGAATTTCGGTCAAGCAACAGTTAACATTATCGGGGTTGTACTGTATTCCAAAATGTAGGGTTGATCGCTCCTTTCCACTTAGTTAAGCCAGTGTTTACAGCGTTTTTGTAGTCACGCTTACAGAAATTAAGGATATTATCTATAATTATACATTTTTGAAAAATTGGGCTGACCGCGATATTCCACATCTGAGATGACCATTCAGGATCAAGACAGTTATTACCATAGTATTGCAATCAATTTTTAAACAATACGTTCAAAATTATTTTTGATTTCACGTTTTCTTACAAAATTTTGTGGGGGAGGTACCCTGGTCACTCCACTGACCAGTATAAAAAATAGCTAAAAACCTATTCTCAGACCTAAAAACTCCACATACAAAATTTCATCGAATTCGGTCCATCCGTTTCGGAGGAGTTTAATTTCGAACATCATGGCAGACTCGAAGAATTTTATATATATATATATATATATATATATATATATATATATATATACACTCCGGTTCATCTGAATAGAACCAGCCAATATTTGTCTACAAATACTGTTATATCTGACGAAAGGAGAGGAACTGTAAATTATAATTTTGTGGACATGTAGAGTATGTAGTAGACGATATTTTCAATACCTAACATGTTTCACATATGCGTTATAACGGTACATTTTTGTCGCTTTATGAAAAAATGCCAAAATATTAGCATTTTTTAATGGTTCACCAGGATAGAACCACCCTAAGAATTTACACAAATCCTTTGTTAGATGTGGTAAACTTGAACAAAAAACTATTTATAATTATAAATAAATGCCGTTAGTGTTGATTGACAACAAATATTGTGCAAAAATTTGTATAGGGTCTTGAAATTTGATGAAAATCGAGGCTTAGAGCTCCAAAAAATATTTTTATGAAGAAATCGGTAGAAACAATTTATAAAGACAAAATTCTGTACTGAATTATGTTCAAAATTTTCTATACTACAATAAAATTACAAAAAAGTCACATTTGATAGGTTTATGAGTCCGAAACAGAGGAAATATGGTAAAGATAAATCAAAATTCTCCCTTTCCAATCCAAAATTTGATATTTTATCTCAGGAAAGTGAATGCAAATCGATGGGTTCCACCCAGTTTCGTTGGCTGTGGACATCTACAGGCCAAAAAAATAAAGAAAATTCCACCGCCGAACGCTTCATGTCAACATCAAGTGCTTTGATTTAGAAGATATCGCATGACAAGGAAAGCACAGAAACATAGGCGCTATTTTTGATGTAATAACGGATCAGAAAAAAATTTTCGGTACTTATACTATAAGGAAAAGATGTGTGAACATCAGAACCATCAAAATTAAACCGTGTCCTTTCGAAAAAATTAACGTCTGCCTTTCCCTCTCGCTAAGCTGTTTCTTCACATCAAATGTCTTAGAACCTTTTGAAATTCCAAGGACTTGATGGTGAGATGGAGCGTTCGGCGGTGGAATTTTCTTTATTTTTTAGACCTGTAGATGTCCACAGCCAACGAAACTGGGTGGAACTCATCGATTTGAATTCACTTTCCTGAGATAAAATATCAAATTTTGGATTGGAAAGGGAGAATTTTGAATTATCTTTACCATATTTCCTCTGTTTCGGACTCATAAACCTATCAAATGTGACTTTTTTGTAATTTTATTGTAGTATAGAAAATTTTGAACATAATTCAGTACAAAATTTTGTCTTTATAAATTGTTTCTACCGATTTATTCATAAAAATATTTTTTGGAGCTCTATACCTCGATTTTCATCAAATTTCAAGACCCTAATACAAATTTTTGCACAATATTTGTTGTCAATCAACACTAACGGCATTTATTTATAATTATAAATAGTTTTTTGTTAAAGTTTACCACATCTAACAAAGGATTTGTGTAAATTCTTAGGGTGGTTCTATCCTGGTGAACCATTAAAAAATGCTAATATTTTGGCATTTTTTCATAAAGCGACTAAAATGTACCGTTATAACGCATATGTGAAACATGTTAGGTATTGAAAATATCGGCTACTATATACTCTACATGTCCACAAAATTATAATTTACAATTCCTCTCCTTTCGTCAGATATAACGGTATTTGTAGACAAATATTGGCTGGTTCTATTCAGATGAACCGGAGTGTAGATTATCCAAAATACATATTTTGAACCTTTAATATAAATGTACCGTGGCTGAAGGTGGGTAATATAGGCATTGGTGATAGAGTCTCTTATATCATTAATTTTAATTAAAAATAGGAAGGGGACTATATATCATAAATTATCCTTTAGTTCTTTCTTAAATACAGTACGTGTTGTATTTTTTATTACAGTGTTTTGTTTAACTTTCTTTGGTGTCTGTTGAGTTCAAATCTAGTAACTAATTTTTAACACAGTTGCAGTTGACCAATCGAACTAAAACTTTGCACACTTTTCAGATTTGGATGAAACCAAAAACAAACCGATTTCTGGCATTTTAAAGTTTTTATCTACATTTTCGGTTCTCGGGTTTAATATTTTTTCGCTTAGCATCAATAACTAAGTTTTATTTGAGAGATTAGTGATGGCTTTGAATTAAAAAAGATGACAACATTTTTTGTTTTTTGTGTTGAGAGTTTTCATCATGAAGAAGAATGAGGCTAACCGACAAATAATTTTCTAGTTTTTAGTGAATTTATAAATAAAACCCTGTAACTTATTTTTTAATTATTTTTTATAGTAAATTCACCATTATATGGCGAAAACCAAAAATATTTTACAATCGATGAAACCGATCACCCATTCAGAATTCGCGAACTGTTAACATATTCTATATAGTATGATAGACATTCTTTACGAGTAAAATGAAGTGTTTTAGGAGGAATCCCATAAGGTTGACCATACAAATTAATTTACGTGGAAGCTGTGTTGGCATCAATGTAGAAGAATAGGTAAAAATGTTTTGAAGCCAACAAGTTTTTTTATGCTCCCTTCCGATTTCTGGCTTAACCTTACATTTTATAGACATATGTCCAAACAAAGACTCAAAGAATACTCCATAGGCAATATGATACTAGTGTATCGTTTTTGGATATATCCACTGCATCCACCTAAAATTGATGCTGACATTTTGAAGCCGGAATTTCGGGGTTTTTTGAATTGTTTTAATAATTCGGACGCGCAACAAGATAATATTCAAAACTCATAATAGGATTATAAAACTCGTGATTTTACGTCGTTTAATGCATATCTCATGAGTGTGCTCCTTACAGCATCCTAGTAATTGGAGTCTAAAGGCCAATATTTCATGCGTGAATTTTTTAAAAAACCTATTTTTTGCATTTAAAATTTACAAGTGCCATTCAATTTCCTTTGTACCCCGCGTGAATTTAGTTTTTTACGCGACGGATCTAATGAGCCCATTCGCGATCGAATCCACCCACTAAAACCCCGGATATAGATACCTTGGAAATAGGAAAATCAGCAAAAATTTATTTTGACAAATCCGCGTACTAAACCGCGATTTTCTTTAAATCCTTTATACGCGATTATAATATGTGCGCAAACTCGTGTCATAAATTACAGAGATTCGCGAGTAATATGGGTTTTTTTTACCAAAAATAGAATGTGGAGGCACATCCGCGGTTCTTGAAGAATCTGTTTGAAATATGTGTATATAGACGTATTTTTGATGGGTGCTACTGAAACCGGATGCGCATCAAAATCGTATGCAAATGGCGCGATTTTTACCCACTTTCAGTTTTTTTGCATTGTGTGATGCAACTGGCAGCACACTTTGACCGCTGAGAAAAACATCGAAATATGCATAAAGAGATTGATTCGCTGTATCCAAAAACGGATGCGCATCAACTGATTTTAACAAATTCGCGAATAATAGGCTTTTTAATTTCCACATTCTTTAAATGATTGTAATTTCAATATTACTCTTAATTTCCTATCTTTATAAGTTATCACAGTAAGCAGTTAAGCTCTCGCTGTGGTAAACCATATTTCTTGATGAAGTTTTAGCAGTACACATTAATTATTGTATGGGATTATAGCGAAATAGTTGGAGAACTCCCAAATATTTATACCCTATACCACAATGTGGAAAAGGGTATTATAAGTTTGTTTTGGTAAAAATTCATGTAACACCGTGAAATATTCGTCGGAGACCCCCAATGTGGTATACCAATCTTCATATCTCGACGAGATAAAGCGATTTTGAGATGTGTGTCCGTCCGTCCTTCCGTCCGTCCGTCCGTCCGTCTGTCCATTATAAATTGTAAACACGCTCCAGGCCGCAATTATGGACCGATCGTCGCGAAATTTTGTATGGAGGTCGGGTTCAGATCAGAATAGATCCCTATTCTTATTGGTGATGATCGTGAAATATTTAGCGGGTGAAATGGACCAAAAACATAATATTTATCCAATTTTCTAGCGGCTCTGTAGGTCTCAATAATGGTCCGATCAACGCGTAATTTTAAATAAGGTAAGAGTATATCACAAACGAGAAGCTTGCAATTTGAGATGAACAACACAAAACAAACATTGTTCCACAACATCCCATACGGGACAAGGGAGACTTCTCTCATATCAATGAGTGCACCCCGATTCATATTTAGCTCAATGATACGGGACCTACTGTTTATCGCCGAGTCCGAACGGCGTGTCATAAGACACCACTTGTGGAGAAGTTTTTCAAGGCTGAAATACTCAGGAAATGTCGCCAACATTACTGAGGGGTATTTTGCCACCGTTGAAAAATGTTTGATGTTGCCTGGCCGGGGAATCGAACCACCGACCTTCTGCGTGCAAGGCGGGCGTGCATACCATTGCACCACGATGGCAATTTGAGATGGCGATCGGATAATATTTAGAGGGTTAAATGGACCAAACCTTTTGTGTGAAAATTGTGAAAATTTTTAATATACAGCTTATATCTTAATTCATGGAAGTGACATTCCGGACAAGTGAGATATACTTGAAAGTGGAACGCTTGAGCTTTCAATTGATGCCAATTATGTTGGTGTGCATGATCAGATAACAGAGTTACAGCCTAATATATTCCGTTATTTGTTTGTAGTGTAATAATAAACTCGCTAGAAGTCGCAATTATACATCAATAGTCACGAAATTTTGCACCGGGTAAGAGTATAGGTCGAAAAAGATGCCTACAATTTTGAATGATTATCTGATATTCCTTAGCGGGTGAAATGGACCATTACTTTTGTATGAAAAATATAAAAGTTTTATTTTTATACCCTCCACCATAGTATGGAGGGTATATTAAGTTTGTTTTTCCGTTTGTAACGCATTGAAATACTCATTTGCGACCCTATAAAGTATATATATTCTTGATCAGGGTAAAATTCTAAGTCGATATGAGCACGTCCGTCCGTCCGTCCGTCCGTCCGTCTGTAGTAATCACTCTAGCATCCACAAAAATAGAGATAGGACGCTGAAATTTTGGGAAAATGCGTCTTTTGTTTGCAGGCAGGTCAAGTTCGATGATGGGCTATATCGGTCCACGTTTTGGTATAGCCCCCATATAACGGTACCCCCCCGATTTACGGTATTTTGACGTTTTTAGCTACATTTTCAGACCGATTTGGCTATAATTTGACATTTAGGGTTCTTAAGTGTCAACAAACATATATAACAAAACTTGTGGACATAGGTCCACGTTTTGGTATAGCCCCCATATAACGGTACCCCCCGATATACGGTATTTTGACTTTTTTAGCTACATTATCAGACCGATGTAGCTATAATTTGACATTTACGGGTCTTAAGTGCTAATAAACTTATAAATTAGAAGTTGTGGACATAGGTCCACGTTTTGGTATAGCCCCCATATAACGGTACCCCCCGATTTGCGGTATTTTTACGTTTTTAGCTACATTTTCAGACCGATGTAGCTATAATTTGACATTTGGGGTTCCTAAAAGTCGATAAACTTATATAACAAAAGTTGTGGACATAGGTCCACGTATTGGTATAGCCCCCATATAACGGTACCCCCCGATTTACGGTATTTTGACGTTTTTAGCTACATTTTCAAACCGATTTGGCTATAATTTGACATTTAGGGTTCTTAAGTATCAACAAACATATATAACAAAACTTGTGGACATAGGTCCACGTTTTGGTATAGCCCCCATATAACGGTACCCCCGATTTGCGGTCTTTTGACGTTTTTAGCTACATTATCAGACCGATTTAGCTATCAATTGACATTTAGGGTTCTTAAATGTCAATAAACTTATATAACTAGTGGACATAGGTCCATGTTTTGGAATAGCCCCCATATAACGTTACCGCCCGATTTCACGTATTTTGAGAATTTTACCAACAAGTTTTAACCGAATTGTCTGTAATTTGAACATTTGACATTTGAAATTCTTAGTGGTCACCACACCTCTCCACCAAATTGTCAAGAAAGCCCCCATATAACGGTACCTCCCGATTTTCAGTAATTTGATGATTTTAGCTACAATATTAAACCAAACAAGCAGTAATTTGACATTTGAACTTCTTAGTGGTCACAACACCTCTCCATCAAAAATTGTCAACATAGGTCCATGTTCGGATATAGCTCCCATGTAACGGTACCTCCCAATTTTCAGTAATTTGGCAATTTTAGCTACAATTTTTAACAGAACTAACTGTAATTTGATATTTGAAGGTTGTAGTGGTCACTACACATCTGCATCAACAATTTTCAACATAGCCCCAATATAACGATACTTCCCGATTTTCGGTACTTTGAGGATTTTACTTAAAATGTTTAACCGAACGTAGGTCCATGTTTTTGTATAGCCCCAAAACAAACCTCCTGATTTTCCGTACCTTAGCTTTATTTTTTGGACGAACTTTCTGTAATTTGAAATTTAAAAGTCAACAAAAATTCTGCAACAAAAATTGTTCATTTAAGTTCATATTTTTGTATAGCCCAGATACGTCCGAACTAGCTGTTAATGACATTTGAAGTTCCCACGTTATGTACCGATTTTCGATATTTTGAGGATTCTAGCTAAATTTTTTTAACCGAATTAGGAGTTATTTGACATTAAAGGCTCCCATCAAATACTGTCAACATAGGCCCATATTTTATTATAACCCCTATATAACAGTACCTCCCAATTTCTAGCCCACCAAAAATTGTCAACAGTTAGATATAGGCACCATAAAAAAGGGCCTCCCGAATGAAGCATTTTATGTACATTATCTGACATTTTAACGTACTCACTTAAAGTTGGGGACAGGAATGAATATTTTATGGTGGAGGGTATGAAAAGTTCGGCCCGGCCGAACTTAATGCTTTTTTACTTGTTGATATTTTAATTCCATGAGGACATATATATTTCGCAAAGTAGCCTACATATGGGAAAAAACTACTGACCTTTCCTCTGATGTAAATTGCAATAAAGTGTTTGATAGATAACGGGCCTACTACCTAATATATAATGGGTTCTGTGTAGAGAACCAAATTTTTATCCCATGCTACATATTGTCTCTCTAAAAGTTTATGTAACACCACGTCCTAGACCCCTTATTTGGATTGCCAAAATTCATATATCGACGAGATAAGGCGATTTAGCGATGTGTGTCCGTCCATTAAAAATTGTAAACAAGCTTAAGGCCGCAATTATGGACCGATTGTAACGAATTTTTTAAGGAGGTTGGGTTCGGGCCAGAATAGAAATGATTAGTTTTTGCTGATGATAGTGAAATGTTCAGGGAATGAAATGGACCAAAAACAAAGTTTTAACCAATTTTGTAGCGGCTCTGTAGGTGAAAATAATAACCCGCAAAATTTTAAACAAAGTTTGAGTTTATGATGAAGAAGATGCGTACAAACCAACGTGAAGATCAGATAATACTTAGCTGGTAAAATGGACTGAAACTTTTGTGTGAAATTTGCAAAAATTTCAATAACGTAGCGTTAAACAACGGAAGTAGTAGTACTACATAAGTGGGTTTCTTTACATTTTAGTTTGTGTGAACTAAATTTTCCTTTCCTGCTTCAAAAATGTCTTTGTCATGCTAGACAACTTTTTGGTTTTGGTCTTAAGTACTATACATTACATCTCTGATATTTGATAATTAAATTTTCACAATCATTGAAAAGAAGTTCCGTGGAGAGCGATTGTCCAGGGATAGTGGTATAGGGTATCCCATGGTCGGCTCCGTCCGACTATAGACTTTTCTTACTTGTTTTTTCTAATTTTTCGAATTAAACAAAAAAAATATATATTTGTAACAATATTTTCCAACAATAAGTTTTTCTCTATTGTTGTTGGTATAATATGCAATTTACCCAATCTCTATAAATAAATTTGGTATCATATTTTTCTACGCATTGTCTAGATTCCGCATATATTTTTTAATTTATTTTTTGAGGGTTTGTACGTACCCCGGGACAGGATAATATGGATTTTCTTCAAATTTTTTTTATTATTTGTTGATTTGCCGCGAATTTTCGATTGTTTGGGTGGAGTATAATAATAAATAATAATACATTTTATAACTATTTAAACATCTACGAATAGATATGGAATGCTGTAAACGAATTATGCATACATTTTCTCATAACAACAAATAAGATATTTTTAAATAATTTTTTTTTAATTTTTTTCAAATGGAATTGCAAAGGATTTTTGGTTTTCGCCATATACATTTTAAACGAATACTTTTTATATGTATTTTTCGTATTATCTTAGGTGACAAACACATCCAAGACCAAGCTATAAACTGGTTTGAGATATTGTTTTTTTTTTTTCAAAATAGTCTGGCTTAATCCCATTATTGTTGTTTTAATATTTTAAAACAACTAATTAATTAGTTGAGAAAGTTTGGCATTGTTCGCTAAGGGGTAAGGCAGGGAAGACTAGTTTCGATCCTCGCCACAGGATCTCACTAGTTCCCTTGTTTCTTGTCTGTGGATATTCTCCACCGAAGTTATTTTTCAATAACTTCAAGAAAAAACTTTTTATACCCAAACATCAATCGTCGGCTAGAAATATAAGGGGATTAAGCCAGACTATTTTGAAAAACCAAAATTGCAACAATTAAAACAATATTCTGGTTTAAAATAGAAAATATTACTCCGAAAAGTGACCTTAAGTTATCGCGCCCAGCAGTCATTTTATCTAGTGGCGTAGGGAATTTTAAAGACATTGTGTGGACATTAACGGTTCACCAATGACCAAAAATGGGGAGAAAGATTATTTTACGAACCACGCATCAATCGCAACCGTGATACACGCTAAGAATAACAAATATTTATAAATCAACGAAAACAATAAAATAACAAACGGCATAATCAATAAAAAAAAACTGAAACAACCAACTACAGTGTTTTACTAAAATCACCGGCTAACCCACTACAATATCCATCTCAAAAGTGTGGATTGTGAAGAAAAAATCCGTTCTGTAGGATGGATTTGATATTTATTTTTGAAGACGACTGTTTAGACCAACTAGCTTGGGAAAATAAATTAACGTCTGAAGCTAGATCTTGAAATTTCACCAGTAGGTCATTATTATTGGTACGAGATGAGACGGTTTTTTAATTCTTCCTGGAAGAAAAAATATAAAAAACAACCAGATTTTTTCATCAGAGTTATGGAGAAACTATATTAATGCAATATGTATTTGTTATAATATGCGTGTCCGTGTTCTATATAATTTGTAATAATTATGACGATATTCAAAGCGCGATAAAATGAGTAAACAGTGTAATTAATGCTGCTAAGACCCAGTATTACATCTACCGATTTAGCTCAGTAATAGATTTCAAAAAGAAATGGTAGTAATAAACGATATTGGAATTGGAAAGTCGAAAGCTTTAAGTTTTTGTCTAAACAAGACATTGGTCTAAACAAGACATTGGTCTAAACAAGACATTGGTCTAAACAATGCTTTGGTCTAAACAAGACATTTGTCAATATACCACATGTGCAGGCTGATATTTCCTTTTTATAGACAAATGGATCAAACGCCACACGATGATATTTTCGAATCTCATTACGTCACCCATTCAGAAATCATAAAATGTGGTGCAGATATAAAGTCTAACGACAGCTCCCTACACCGAAAGGTATTCCAAGCCATGTCTGAATTTGGTATCCCTGCAAAGCTCATTCGGCTTTGTAAGATGACTTTAACTGATACTAGGTCCTCAGTTAAAAGAGAAGAATTTTGCTGGGCAACAGATGCTACTTTGGCTTAAGTAAGCAGTTTAAAAACAAGGCCACATCTCGTCAAACAAAAACAACGCTTTACAAGACACTGATACTAATTGTGCTAATGTATGGTTCCGAAGCCTGGGTCCTTGCGCAAGCAGATAAGGCAGTACTTGGTGTGTTTGAGAGAAAAATTCTGCGAAATATCAACGGGCCAATCTGCGTTGACGGTGAATATCGGCATCGTATAAACCACGAGCTGTATCTGCTATACAACGACATCAGTATAGGTAAACGTATCGAGATGCAACGATTGCGTTGTCTAGACTATATCATAAGAATGAGCGATGATGAACCCGCTTAAAAGGCGTTTAAATACGGGCCACATGGCGGTACACGCAGAACTGGCAGGCCAAGGCTTCGATGGAGCGAACAAGTGGAAGAAGATATGGAAAGACACAGTATTCCAATAGCGAAGCAACATACAGAGATAATTGGAGATCTTTTCTTATTTCGACTTTTGGAACAAATGTTTTGTAACGGGCCAGCTAAGTAAGTAAGCCAGGTCAAAGCGTGCGCATTAAGTAGAAATTTTTGAATAAAGGTTTCCTACATTTTGATATCAAAAATTCCGAAATTACAGCTACTTCGGTTGAAAAATGTGGATACATCTTCAAAATACCCTCAACGTTCTTATAAAACGTGGACTGAAAAATTAATGATGAAATTAAATATCAATAAGTACATCAAAATTTTCATACGAAGTAGGGGGCATTTTGGTAGTAACAACAATAAATTTATTTCAATATATTTATACTTTTATTTTTACAATATGTATGGACGTATAATAAATAAATAAGTGTATTCATGTTAAAATGTTTGGGTGTTGCCAATGTAGAAATATGTTTACCAACGTGGCGAATTGTCCCAGTGTTCCGGACGTGGAGCAGAACGGTTCTCTACAACTATGACTTCTCGCTGTGGTGGTGGTGGAGGACGGTATTGCTGTGGAGGTGGTATTAAAACAACTTCTGTAGTCACTCTAGGTGGTGGTGGGTTATACGGACGTGTATTCACTATATCCACTTCAACAACGGGACGTGGTGGTGGAGGTGGGTTATAGGGACGCGACAAAGGGTTCACTATATCCACTTCAACCATGGGTCGTGGTGGTGGAGGTGGGTTATAGGGACGCGACAAAGGGTTCACTATATCCACTTCAACCACGGGTCGTGGTGGTGGAGGTGGGTTATAGGGACGTGTATTCACTATATCCACTTCAACAACGGGACGATGTGGACTGTGGTGGTGATGATGATGGTGGTGATGACGTTCTTCCCATGGTGGAGGCATTCTATATTCTCAACTCACTTTCAGAATTTGCAAAATGCTATCAATTATAGTTTCGGGTTACTTCTGTGGCGAATTCTAAGGCTATGAAGTCTCAATATAAACTGTGGCTTTTTGTGAAAACATTTGAATTTAAGTAAATGAATAATTACTATTGTCACGGTTCTTTTTTCTCTTATCAAAGTAATGTTTAATAATTTAATGCAGAAAGGCTTAAATATTTATCACATTGTTATCATGTTCATGCTTTTCCGCTACTGTCCGCAATAAATAAATAATATGAAAGAAATAAAATAGATAAAATTATTTTTATCTTCGTGACTACTTGGATATTTCTTTCTAGGTAGAAAAAATATTAATAATATGTGTACTTTAATATTTTTGTTTATAACAAACATGATATGTCATTACCTTACTAGGTGAAGACATGAATAAATATTCTAAGAAAAATATTGACATTTGGTTTTATTTTAATTTACATTTTAAAAGCGTGTTGTGAAATTTGATTTTCTTTGCATGCATACATTCGTACATATTTAAGTCCATTTCATTGTAAGAACGCGTTAAATGGTTCAAAGTGTAGAATTTCCAATATAGTATACCAATTTGGAATTTGGGAAATTTGGTGGTCATATCTTGGGAAGTACGGACTTCCCAAATAATAAATATATGTATATTGTTGTTGTAAGGGGTTTGGATTCGTAGTCAGAGATCATCAATGAGTTACTTGCCCCCGTAAGCCAATTGAGCACGCACAAGTTTTATAGGCCTTAGCTTTTTAATGCATGTGTTTTCTTGCACTCTGTATTTTTTCCACCACCACAAAAAACACTTACGACGCATCAAGACCGCTGCTTGTGGGTAATAAGTAAAACAAGTGCCCATCGTATTTTGCACTGTATACAAAACACGCAATCGTAAATAGTTTGCCAATTGGCTCATCAAGTGGAAGCACACACACAACACTACAAAAAATAAACAATTGAAATTTTATTTGCTGTTGTTTTGTTTGTGTATGTTTTTCTTTATTTGATTGGAATGTTATGTGTGCTTTTGCATATTCTTCTAACGTTTGAAAATCAGTGGCTGACTTCATAAATGCAGTTTTTACATTGCAGATATTGACAAAATCGTAAAAAGACGAATCAAATATGATTGGCAACACAGACGTTGTCAAAAAAGAGACATGCCATTTTGCTGCATTTATGAATGCTCACATTCCTTTACTATGTTTACTTTTTGTAAAATTCGGTTTTAACAATGAATGAAATATTCGGGTTATTATTGAATAGCACTTTCGAATTAAGTGCTAATAATCTTGATTCAAATTCATTTATAAACAATTATATGAAAATGGAGGCTTCGCCGTAAATTAGCAATCCCTCTAGAATCTCCGAGAAGGAAATACCCAAAACATGAATTTTTGTGATATTGTTGAAAGCATGCAGGATGATGTGTTTTATTCACATTTTCGAATGAGCAAAAGAACATTTGAGATGTTTACAAAACACTTTATTAATTCGTCTTTGCTAAATGGAAATGTTGGGTCAATTTGCTTAATTTCCCTCATTATCTGTTCCCAAAGTATATTCCTTTTTTCTTCTTGGCTGCAAAATCTGACTCATGTCTCTAACGAACTTCCATCATTAACTTTCTTCTTTCGTGACTCCATCTTTTATCACTAGATCATATAAAAAATCACTAAAATAATAGTTGTTTGAGCTTGAGGTCTTATTGTTGTTTATTTATTCATTATCTCCAATATTTCGCAATTTGCTTGAATTGCATCCTCAGGGAAAATCTACAATACAAAAGTGTGAACTTAATATTAATATCACAGCATTATAATATATTAAATATATTATTAAACAGACACAAAGTTAACACAGAATTCGCTTACAAGTAAATTCAAAATAAAATGTCAAGTTTACTTAAAACTATGATAGACTTCACCATCATAATCGCTTGTAAATATTGCACTGATTTGATTTACTTATTTCACGATCTCTTCTATGTTAAATGTCTATAGCAGTATGCAGCATTGTCTGTGTCGCTCTTAAAGTTTATTCTCTGTGTTGTTGGTAGATTATTTATGTGTAGCGTTTCTAAAGTCATTCTCCTGTTGTAGTTGTTTTCGGTTTGGAGTATTTTTTGGTACCAACGTACATTTTTCCGCATTTTTCTCTTTCATTTCCATCGCATTCAATGTTGTATATTACGTTATGTTTTTCCATGTTGTCAATTTTATTGTTTGTATTGGTAAAAATTTTTTAAGGTATTGCTAGTTTTTTGGGCTACACTGTATATATTTTTATTATATAAGTTGGAATTTTGAACTCTTTCCGATATTTGAGGTAAGTATGCCATATATTTGTACGTTAGTTCTTCTTTGATTTTATTTGTTCTTGGTTGGTCGTGTTGTTTTATTAAGTTGTTGATTATTCCAATTGGAAAACTATTTTTAATAAGATTTCCCTGATTTTAATTTTATTCTTATCATGAAATTTTTGGTCGCTAGTGTTAAAAATCCTATTCACTAGGTTTTTAGCAGTATTTATAATAATTTGTTTCGGATGTTTCGAAAAATAATTAATAATTCGTCCAGATGCTGAAGGTTTTTGGTACCAGTCACTCTCCAATTTTCCATTATTTCTGTATGTCATAGATCTTCGGACGTATCGACTATGTAGTGGCTTCTCTGTCCTAGAACTTTTCGTTTTTCAAATGCAATACGATACGTCCAGTGAAACCAGGTAACGTAATTTGGTGACTATGTGGGTTCGAGTCCTTGGCTTTCCTTTTTCACTTGCAAATAATTTCCGATCATCAAGCTTAATTCTAAACGAGAAAATTAATAAAAAATCGTTAAAAATGATCTTCGCCCTAAAAGGCAAAAGTTCAAAAAATAAACACGGCGTGTTAGCGTTCAAAGCCAAAACTCATAACTTCAAAGGCAGCGCAAAACCAGTAAGGAAAGGATCATAGTCGGGCGGGGCCGACTATATGATACCCTACACCACTGTGAATATGTAAAATATATACAGGAGATATATATCAATTTGAACTGATTTCTATATAATATGGTACACTTATTACTAGACAAAATTCCGTCACACATTCCAAATTTCATCAAAATCGGACGTATATAGCGTGTTTGGTGCAGCAATTACGTCAAATCGGCCGAAAATATATATGGGAGCTATATCCAAATCTGAACCGATTTCGATGTAATTTGGCACATATATTTTTAGTCCGAATTCAGTCACACATACCAAATTTCATCAAAATCGGACTTATATAGCGTGTGTGGTGCAGCAAATACGTCAAATCGGGCGAAAATATATATGGGAGCTATATCCAAATCTGAACCGATTTCGATATAATTTGGCATACTTATTTCTAGATCGAATTCAGTCACACATACCAAATTTAATCACAATCGGACTAATGTAGCGCGTTTGTTGCAGCAAATACATCAAATCGGCCGAAAATATATATGAGAGCTATATCCAAATCTGAAGCGATTTTCACCAAAAGCAATAGCGTTCTTCCTATGTATAAAAAAATTATATTCCCCAATTTTCAGCTGAATTGGCAAAAAATGCGACCTGTATGTTGCGAACAAAAATACATGGACAGACGGACGGACATGCATAAATCGACTCAGAAAGAGATTCTATGTATATCCCCAAAAGGAACTATGGGTCTATTTCGTTTCCTTTTGTATGTTACATACAAATGCACAAAGGCATAATACCCCTTACCACAGAGTGGTGTAGGGTATAAAAAGCGTGTGTCGTGAAGAAAATACATTTCAGCGGCCAAATATCCGCGTAAATGTATAAAACACATTTGCATTTGAAAAACGAAAAGTTCTAGGACAGAGAAGCCACTACATAGTCGATACGTCCGAAGATCTGCTTTACCACCAGTGAAACCAGGTAACGTAATTTGGTGACTATGTGGGCTCGAGTCCTTGGCTTTCCTTTTTCACTTGCAAATAATTTCCGATCATCAAGCTTAACTCTAAACGAGAAAATTAATAAAAATGTCAATTGTTGTGCAGTCAAAGTGGTAACACTGCACAAATTTGTCAATTACTGCGCAATGTGACGTGTCGCGCGACATTTATGAACTCGCGACGATGTCAATAAAAAGACATGCTGCATTTATGAAGTCGCGACGATGTCATTTGACGCATCACACTGCATTTATGAAGTCAGACAGTGTTAGAAAATGATCTTTGCTTTCACTCTCTCGGAGATCGTAAAACAATCGGTTGAATTAAAAGGGTTGAAAACAACACTTGATGTGCGATGAGCAACAAAGTAAAACAGAAAATGTTATTGAGTATTCAAAACAACTTGACAAAGCATACCCAAGTGTCTAAAAATATACATTTTTTAATAACTTATTTTTTGAGTACATATTTTGGGAGTGGCAAGCCGCACATACACTTGTTTTTAGCATGTTGCTTATGAGTATCAATATCAGCTACTTACGCATTTCTCTGGTCGTAGTCTAGTAAGTTTGGCGGAGTCGTTTTAGGACCAATTGATAAATTTTTGTAAAAAAATGGAATGTTCCTTGGCAATCGAATTATAATTTCTCCATCAGCTGGATTGATTTCTGATACCCTTACGATTATGAAAAAAAACCTTCAATATATACCCTTTGGAATAATATTTTCAGATCCGACATATACCTGACGCACTTGTCTTTTAAGTCCTATAAGTGTTCTGTTGGAACACCTACAGGTCATCTATGGGCAGCCATTCTTGTCTTTTATGAAAGGACCTTTTGGACTCCTACGAAAGACATTGTGGTCTTCTATGAGAAATTCTACTGATAATCAATAGGAAGAACGAAGTCTTACTGGTCTTTTATAGAAGTCATATGTATCTTTCATGAGGAAATCTTTCGGACTTTTATGAAGAACCAGCTTAATTTCTATTAAAAAGGCCATTTGTTATACCATCAGAATTTATGCTACGATGGTATATAAAATTTGATATAGAGCTGGCAAAAAACCGATGCCACTATCGATAGTGTAGATTATTTTTTAAAAACTCAAAACCTAAAATCTATTGAAATGAATAGAAATTATGCGGCTTTTCGGTTTTGTGTATGTGAGAAAGTAAATTCGCAGTCACACGTAGAAATTGTTCGGTAAAGTAAATTGTATTTTTGTGTATTTTTATAAAATAAAAGCAATTATTTTTTCTCCTTTATATTTCATTTCCAAATTAATGGTGAGGACAAATTAACGATAATATCGACAGCTAGCGATTTTTTGAAACGAAATATAGAAAATATCTAATGTTGGGAATATCGATAGTTTGCCAACTTTACTATGATACGAACAATGAGCCTCATTAAAATAATAGTTTTAGAGTCCAACTACCCAACAAAATAAATTGGAAGTAGTGCAAAGTAGACTAGTTCTTTCAAGGCATGTTTTGATCAAACGGAGTCGTGAAAGAGGCACTCCATTCCGTTTTAACCGCATTCGGATGCGAACCAATGAACGACATCCTTTCCTCACATTTTAACAGCATCTGTATGCAGTTCAATCGGAGTCGTGAAAAAGGCACTTCAATTCCTTAAATTTTAACAGCATTTGGATGCGATGCAATTCAAGGGAGTTGTGAAAAAGGCACTCCTTTCGATACATTTTACAAGCAGTTGCTTAGTGACCAAGCAAGCCACTTTGTAGATACTTACAACTACAGATTTTTTTCAAAGATAGAAAAAGTGTGCATCAATTTCTAAGATTTTTATATACAATAAAAAATAGAACCAAAATTTGGAAACATTTTTACGGTAACTCACGAAAAGAAAATTTCCTAATGAAGTGCTGTTGGAGTACTTATCGAAATCTCAACTGGTGATGGGAAGACAATATAAAAACCCCTTTAGCAAATTAAACAAAGGCATTTAAGCTTGGATTAAATGGAGAGCGGACGACACAAACTCAGTTGCGATTGAATTTAATGAAGAAATTTCATAATCTGTGTTAATGTAATAAAGTTCTTATTATTGTTTTTTTACACAAACTTAATTTACCCCTTGCCGCACATTTTTAATCAAATATTTATCAATGCTGAGCAATTTTGTACCTATTTAACAAACTTGGTTGAAAAATTTTAAAAGCTAAAAACCGGTTTTGTGTAATCTTGAAAATGTCGGTTAACCGAAACCCGTTTTGTTTGGAAACCCCGTTTTTTGGACACCCTACACCCAGCTAACCCCACTCACTGATTCTTTATGAATGCAGTCAGTCCTGGTTGCAGCTTTTTTTAATGTAGATACAGTGGAACCATTAACTGAATAATGTAAACGAACGAACATATTTGTGTTGTCCATCTCCACCTCGTTCTCTTATATTTACCAGGGACGTATGCGGGCCATTTTTAGAAGGTCTGCGGTTCGATTCTCAGGCCAGACAACATCAAATTTTCAACGGTGACAAAATACTTCTCAGTGTAATGTTGGCGACATTTCCTGAGTATTTCAAGCATATAAAACATCTCTACAAGTGGTGTCTTAAGACACGCCGTGATATGAGAGAAGTATCCCTGTGCCTTCTATGATGTTTGTGGATTTTTTTTTATAAAATCTCGCATATGTACATTGTTGTTACAAAATCTACATTTTTAAATTAATTTATGATATCTTCATCTCATTCTAGCTTCTTTGTGATCATAAAACAACTCACATATGAGCAAACAAATGCTCATATTTTTGTTTCCAATTTTATTTTATCCGACTGCAAAAACAAATTAAACCCAAACAGAACGTTACTCATCGACCTATCCATTTTAAGTTGACATTATCGAATTCTTGCGATAAGATAGCCGCCACGAAATTCTTAAACTGATTTACATGGAAATATATAATAATAATTTATTGTAAGTTGAAATTAGTAATTAGACAACGTTTAAGACAACAAGGCATATTGCACAGCACTAAAAAACCAACAACAAAAGGCCACACTAAACAATTCAAGGAATATGTCACATGAATACAAAATTGAATTACACTGCGAATGCAATCATCGCGTTGGCCTATTATCGACAATTTTTCCATGGAGACGTGAACGCCCTTGTCGTCGTTGCAGACGTCACAGACCAACGCAAGTAGTGGCTGTTTCCGTACCAGCTGGACCTGGATCGGTGCCACCTTCTCAAACCATAGTATATGAACAGCCGCCACCATCATACGAATCGGTTACAACAACCATAAGAGTGAATTAAGAATGGCTGGAAATATTTCATTGTATTCATCATCATCAGGTCGGACCGGCCATTCGTTAAACTTTCTTGTAAATGTTATTAACCTCATGTTGCAAAATTGTTGAGCCAGCAAGATATACGAAGCAAATTTTAATAAAAGATTTACCTAGACACGCGAAAATAATTAAAATTAATTTGACTTTTTATTCATGACCAGTGTTACCGACGCACACAAATATATCCACACATACAACTCTAGGTGCAATTAAAACAAATTGCCTGTAATAGATACCGGGTTCCGAGGTTTGACTCTCTACTGCACCGCCATTCTTACTCAGGACCATTTTGCTTTTATTATAGCACCAGGTCTCAGTTTGATATTAGTATTCTATGTGGGAGTGCACCAATACGTATGCACCTGTCATATCCACGTACACCATAAAACGTTCTGGAAGACTTGTTATGAAATATTAACATGCATATTGAAGGTGTTGTAGCGGTATAGTGAACCACTTTTAATTGTTTTTTTTTCTTCTTTGCCTTGTGGTATACTAACGAAGTTAATTTATCAGCAACATTTTCATTGATATCCTGGCCACATACATACATACATACTTATGTATATTTGCATAGGCTAGTTACTAGAGAATGAACTGAATTTTAAAACTTAAGTAGAATATGGATAGCCTTAAAATTGGAAATAACCAAATGCTCAGAAATTTTTAAGCAGAATCTGTAAACAATACGGAGATTCAGGGAAATTTTAACTAGTTTATTGGCACAATAACATTTATTTATATTTCGATACAAACCGACTAACTTAATTTTCGGAGCCTGTACTAGAAAAAATATTCGCTGTGTTATTTCCATGTCTGAGATAAAAATTTATAGAATACAACATTTAATATGCTTCATTGACGTGAAATTCCAGCTGTCAGTATCACGATGATGTTCAAAATATCGTTTTCTAATGAAAATTGTGCTCGGGAAATTGAAACAACTGACTGGGTGACGAGGAGCTAAAAGGCCGACTGACTTTAATATGACGAAGTCCAGGATATATCTTGATCTCTCACTCGTCTCAAGTTAACACTGACCTGTCCGTTGTGTCATCTGCAGAATAGAGTTGGGCAATCTAGTTTATAGTTCAAAAACGTATGAGTATCGTCAAGCACACTAACGTGTGATATTACGTATACGCAGTTTGTTCATACAAACGACCGGAGTCCATTGAAATAGGTAGTGAACTAGGTCGGTCAATTGAATTAGATTGGCACAACTCTACTGCAGAAGTGTCTATAACCTCGTTAAAGATAGTGAGCAAATAAGTATCCCGCATCTACCCATAAGAACAATAAACATTTGGATTGACGAGCCATCACCTGCGAATCAGCTATCAGAGGAAATACGATGGATTGGCAAGACGTTAAAAGACAAGAAATCAAATTTATCACGTATGGTCAATCCGAGGAGCCAACATCGAGTCGGATCTCTGGCTTGTTGCAGCAAAGGTACACACCCGAATAAGTATAGCGAACAAAGTTATAAAAGAGACATGACGAAAAAGAAAGGCTGTAATTACAACAAACAGACGCAGAATATTCTACTCAACTTGACAATTTTCTTATTGAAATCTCTTCACGTATCAATAACATAAAAGGGCAGTGACAATGTATTTTCAACTCTCCCCAAAACACAGCAATTTCCTTACTTGCCTTCCACCTGTATAGATGGTATGACCAGAAGTGTCCAGCTGGTATCGAAGAGAAAAATATAAGATTACCGTGCAATGTGTAGCAACATGACGGAGGAGAAAGTACGGAGAAATTGATAAACTGCAGCGTGTTAAAATCGAGATGTACCGGAGTCTGAATGAACTCCTAACTCTACCAAAGTGTGAAACAGAAAACAGTGACTTTGTGAAATATGAAACATTGGTACATCTTAATCTTAGCCCAGTCTAAATAGACATGCGTATAAGGGGGAAATGGAAAAAATTCCCACTAAGCTGAAATTTTGTGTCCCCATCGATCACATATGTGTAAAATATGCCGCGTAAATACAATGTGAGGCGAACTTGTAACAATAAACTTTTAAACGATATCAACTTGGCAATAATAGGTTCAGTAGAATCGGGTCTAACCTGGAACCCGTTTTTTAAAATCTGGTCTTTCGGGCCGAACCGAACTTAATCCGCGACCCTTGAAAATTATACATTTCCGTATTCGGCGCAACAAACCCTACCTTCGGATGAAATGCAAAGAAAATCTGAAAGTTTTCGTTGGAGTCGTTCCCTTTGGGCTTACGGTTTCACATGTGGCTTAAATGGACTCATTTTGCATAAAATTATGGCCTGTTTCTCTTAGACGATTCGAATACAGATTCGTTCGAATTACTACCAAACTCCTGTTGTGACAGAAAAAAATGTTTAATTGAAAACAAAAATGAATCAAATATTTTTTTAAGAAACAGAAGTTTGATAGTAGTTCGAACGAATTTGAATTCGAATCGTCTTAGTAAAACGGACCATCAATATACAATAGAATATCTCTACTAAAGGCTCTCGGATTTTGTTGGAATTTTTTTAAAAGAAAGGTATAATTGCGCTCACCATGGGAACATATATTTTTTGGGGGGATAGACCCGGTTATTCCGGTTATTGTAGCCAGTTCGCCTGAATATTTCCATATTTCCCTTATGTGCATAAAAATGATGTGCTATATCTCAAAAATGGTTTCTTCAAGGAAATAAATTATAAAGACCAAACATGTAGATCATTTTTCTGTCTACAATATTTACCCTAGTCACTTTTTGATTAGACCAAACGTTTTCGATAATTGAATACCCAAAGATACAAAGATTCTGATTGGACCAAAATTCGATTTAAAGAAAAATAAATTCAATAATGGGGTCATATTTTTTATTTCTAGCATGTTGGCATATTTTGCATATGCAAAAAATATGCGAAATATGCATACAGTTTTTGAACGGAATTTGTCTTTAAAATCGTAAAAGGGTCAGCAGATTATTATGTTATTGAGACTTTCCACAGAAGATATACCGTCGCAGCAATAAATCTGGCTATATAAATGCAGGGATTCTAGGGAAGTCTAACTCAAATATTTAAAACAAAATACAAATATGGGGAATTGATCCTACTTTAGTTTTGACGATTTATCGTAATTTTGAAAAAAATGTGCCAACATATTTTGAATTTTTGGAAAACTGTTTGATCAGACGAATCTTCTGTTATTCCCAACGGCGATCATTCG
The DNA here is from genome assembly GCF_047663935.1 of Musca autumnalis. Lineage (NCBI taxonomy): Eukaryota > Metazoa > Arthropoda > Insecta > Diptera > Muscidae > Musca > Musca autumnalis. The sequence goes on from NW_027411755.1 coordinate 114,023,556, forward strand.
ACGATTGTTTAAATTTTTTTCTTATCGATCGTCCTAGCGAATAATACAACACTTCCCTGAAACCCGTACAGACGATTTTTTAAATTTGTTTCGGTCGTCCTAGCGAATAATATAACACTCTTCTGAAACCCGAACAGACGATTATTACTAAAACTCAACAGCAAATGAAAAAAAAAACACAGAAGAATGAAAAAGAAATTTCCTTCGTTTTATTTTTTTTATTTTTTATATTTTGATCTTCTAAAGATCTTCTATGATTCGTCTGTGATTCTCAGAAGAGTTTCAGGTGAGCTCTCCGCGATCAAATTGATCTTCCTGGAGAATTGCGAATTATCTTTAGGCGATTGAAAATGTTTGCAGGGAAGATTCATCGGCATACAGAAATCTATCTATATAAAACATAGTCCATTTTGTAGGTGGATCTACTTTTGGAAGTCATTCCTTTCGATAGTTATTGGATTTCGTAGAGCTCTTGGATTCATGGACTTGCCTGCGGAAAAACTAAATTGTTTTGAGTAAGACTACTACTAAGTCTCTGGTATCCAAGTATGGATTTTGCGGCTGTTTGCATGGAGTGGGCAATACTTTGCCATTGCGCTGATATGTTATCGGAATGAGGAGTGCTTTGACTAAACAATTGAGCTAATTGAGTGGAATATGCTGTATCTATATGTTGTGATTGCAGCTTACCGATGTCTAACTTTCGTGTTGTGTCTGTTCGTACTTTGTTTGCTACGTTTAACCGGGTGCGTACCTTTGCTGCAACAAGGTAGTGGTCCGAGTCTATGTTTGCTCCTCGGAACGAACGCACATCCAACACGCTCGATGAATGTCTTCCAACTATCACAACGTGATCAATTTGATTTCTTGTTTTCTGATCTGGAGACAGCCAGGTGCCCTTATGGATGTCGAGATGTTGAAATCTGGTGCTGCTGACTACCATGTTTTTTGCCGCTACGAAGTCTATCAGCCGCATACCATTGTCAGATGTTTCACTGTGGAGACTGAATTTTCCGACTGTTGGGCCAAAGATATTTTCCTTTCCATGGGAAGGACAACGGTCATATGTTTCTTCTAAGCGCTCATAAAATATATCTTTGGTCAGTTCGTCCTTGTCTTCAGTGGGAGCATGAGCGCAAATAAAGCTGTTGTTGAAGAATTTTGCTTTTATTTGAATTGTAGCAAGTCTTTCATTCACTGGTGTGAAGCTGGAGACCAGGTGTTTTAACCCCCGACCAACTACAAATCCGCAACCAAACTCATGCTTTATGTCATGGCAGGTATAATACAGTGCGTCACCTTTAGGTGTTGTTGTGACGCCTTTCCCATTTCCATTTCCCGTATTTCCTGTATGGCAGTAATGTAGGACTTGTACTTTTCAAGTACATCTGCCAATGCGTAAACTGCACCTTCTCTATAAAGAGTGTGGTCCTTAAAACGTTTGCGGGGGTCGTCAACTTTAGAGGGATTTGTTTTTCTTTTCTTTTGTTTTTTCATAGTAGGCTGCTTTTTCTTGGGGAGGGTTACTAACCTTGCGCCCAAACCCAAGTTTTTAACGTTCTTATGGGTGAACGCGCGGCACATTTTAGCTCACTAGCTTTAACGGGTGTTAAAGGCAGCTAGACTTTGCCATGTTAAAGCCGGTCAGGACCGTTCCTTGGTATCTTTCATCCCCTACGTCACCCATCCCCTACGTATTAAATTACCATTTCTAAATAAGGACAGCGCCGCAGGCGATTTTTTTTTTAAATTTTCGAGATTCCTTACAAATGTTCACTATTTGTAAAAATATGCAAGTACTTTCCGAAAAATTAAAAGCGCCGCAGACGAAAATATTTTTAGAAAAAATCGAGCGATTTTTTACAAAAATATTTTCAGTATTAAAGAAAATAAAAAGTTTTTATAAAAATATGCAAATACCTTCTAAAACACAAAAACAGACGAAGGCGAAAATATTTTTTAAAATATCGCGCGGTTTTCTTAAAAAATATTTTCACAATTGAAGAAAATAATATATTTTGTAAAAATATGCAAAAACTATAAAAATTGCACCAATAAAAAAATGATTATTTCTTACTACTACAAATAAAAAAAATATATATTATTTACATGTCTACTCGTATATTAAAAAAAAATTAAAATGTATACGAAATGTCTTTGTCGAATACCATAGTCTGGTAAAACTTCTCCGAAATGATATTGACATAATATAGCAGGTCCTATTTCGACTACGCTGCACATGAAATTTAAACAAGGCGTTCCTTTTAATAGTTGCTTTCAGCTCTATGTGTTCGTAGTTTGCAAATGCCCGGCATAAACCTACCTTTTGCAGTTTATGTACATTCATCTGCATGCGGCTAGTTTTGTTCAACACCGAGGTTGGCGTGCTGGATGTAGGATTTTCTCACTTCATTATGTAAAATGGTTTATGTATACTTATATGTATGTCGTACATTTGTACGCTTGCATACACGTTGAAACCCGCTGTGGAAGTTGTACAGGAAAACTCTAAGTCAGTTTGCAGACAACAATAAAACATGTGCCGCGCCACATTGCGACCAGCAATCCTGGATGGCTACTGAACTAACGATTACCGAAGTAACGAATATTTGGTACAAACATATGTTTATTACACGGAAGCCTTTTGTTTCAGTTTTCAAGAAATAAAAAATATTTCGGTCTCTTTTAACAGAAGTTTTAAACTAATACAATGGTAAAAGTTTCATTGTCTAAACTACGACGTTTGAAGTTGTTAGACAACACAACCATATTTTTCCACATTTATAAAATCATTCACGCCTATAAAAACTAGGAAATTTTGCAATTATGTAAGTGATACTTCATTATGGAAATAATACCAACCGTTTTAAAGCAACTAATATTCAAGCATTCCAAAAATGAAGTTTAAGGGTACTAAGGTATGGAGTTTTAGTTATTCGGATGTTACTTGAGTTGTTCATACAATAAGCTGGTTACAATTTTATACACAAATGCTGAACAGACTGAATCACTAGTAATTGGAATCCACTGGTTCCTGCATTTATTTTCTTCAGTCGGCTTTCAGCTATCTTAATCTATATTCTGGTAGCAGAGAAACGCTATTTGCTACATTCTTCTACGAGGTATTATCATGATACTCCTTATGGTACAAAAGATTCCATGGGACTGTTTGCATGGAGTGGAAAATACTTTGGTATTGCGGTGATATGTTAACCGGACGAGACGTGCTTTCATGAAACAATTCTCCGACTGTCAGTCTCCGGACTGGTGGAAGATTGGTTTGACTTTTAAATACTATAAAGCTCCTAAAAATTTATAAATACTTCCCAACAGTACGGAGTGTATATTAAGTAATCACTCTAGGTTGCAAACAACTTGAGAGAGGACTCTAAAATGTTGCACATATTTGCAGATAGCTTAAGTACGAAGATGGTCTATATACCTCGTTTTTAAATTCGGACTGTATTGTTATATGGGGTTCTAATACAACAGAAGACATTTGCAAAAATTTTAGACCGATTTAGCTATAATTTATCATCCCAAAAATTTCATAATTGCACCAAAATGTGGAATAAAGATTTTATTTTATTTTGAGGAATGTACGAATACGAGCGTTGAATACTGCATATATGTACGTAAGATAGAGAATAATTAATATGAAGAAAAGCAGTACTTTAATATCGGAATAAGACAAACTCAGCCGTTTGTAGATACGGTGCGTACCATTAAACATTTAACATGTTGCACAGTGTAATACTATGAATGTTCGTTAATCGATAGCTTTTTTTGATTTCTATATATGGTAACATGGTCGCCTTCGCCACGTTTTTGTTCAAAATGTTCTCATAACGAAACCGTTAAAGTTTCTTAAAATATTATTTTTGGTACAAATATTAGCATATCTTGACTATAAGTTTTGATATATAAATGGTTATAATTTTTTTTTTAAAATATTATTTTTGAGAATTTACAAAATGTGTAAAAAGTGGCGAAGCCTCCCCACCCATGGGGCAGTAATTTACCATACTTATTCCTTAAATATCAACATTATGCAAAAAAGGAACATGTTTTCTATTGAATAATCAAAAATTATTTTAAAATTCACAAAATGTAACCAATCCTAGCGGTTAATTGAAGTAGGTGCCTTGAATTTAGGTACAAAAATCATAGTATAACTAAAACAAGATACGTTTAGGATAATATTTGATTTTAACTTCATATTATAGTGTGGTATATCTATGGTATAAAGAATTTAAGTTAAACATGACATATTTCGAACATTAACCCACCACGTCCCTATCATGGCGTAGGCGCCCCACCCCCTACATATTTCATAATATTAATATATTGACATTTGCAATTGTTGTTTTCATGCGAATTATTGGGATTTATATTCTTCAGTAGTTGTCTTCTAACGGTATAAAATGTGTTTTTGATATCACAAAAGGTAAAGAAGATATCACAAAAAATACCTACCATAATTGTAACCGATTTTTTCTAGCACTTATATTTTGCGAGTTACCATATATGTATATTCAACCTTCATAAGCGATTCCTTAGTTAAGAAAAATACTAAAAAGAAGAAAACATATAAAAAAGTATTACCCTCACCCTCACCATGTGTGAATTGAAACACTTTTTCCCAAAAAAAACTTATGTTTTTTAGGGTTTCAAAATTTTGAGCGTTGAACCTAAAAAAATATGGATTTGAATTAAAGCCGGACGAGACGTGCTTTCATGAAACAATTCTCCGACTGTCAGTCTCCGGACTGGTGGAAGATTGGTTTGTCTTTTAAATACTATAAAGCCCCTAAAAATTTATAAATACTTCACAACAGTACGGAGTGTATATTAAGTAATCACTCTAGATTCCAAACAATTTGGAAGTGGGTCTTAGTTTGGGAGTCATTCCTCTCGATAGATATCGCGCCCACTTGTCATTGCAGTTGGTCACCATATAATTTAGAGCTTTTGGAAAATTATATCAAGAAGAATTTACTTTCCTACAAAAAACATAATATCGCTGCAAACAGGACCACTAGGAGTACCTTCGGTAAAAATTTTCAAAGGATCCTCGAAAAGACCTTTAACGGCAAAAAAATGTTGAACATTTGCGTAGGTGGTAACCCAAGGAGTTGGCCGATTGGGCCCAGTTTGGAACATAAACTGAGTTTGGACGTAATATTTTAAGATCCAAAGGAAAAAATCTGTTGCTCCGTTTATGAAATATGTCGCGTACCATTTTAGAGAATATTTTCGAACTTTTGTGCGGGAGTTACCGGAAGGAGTGGACCTATAAGCACCACCTTTCGAATTACATTTAATATTGCATGAAATATTATAATTAGTTTTATTAATTTTTTCGTTTAGAGTTAAGCTTGATGATTGGAAATTTTTTGCAAGTGAAAAAGGAAACCCAAGGACTCGAACCCACACAGTCACCAAATTCTCAGTAGCCACAAAACTTCTCCATCAAAAATTGTCAACATAAGTCCATGTTTTGGTATAGGTTCCCGATTTTCGGTACCTCCTGATTTTCAATATTTTGAGAATTTTATCAACAATTTTTAACCGAACTAGCTGTTATTTGCCGCTCGGTCATCCTCTAAAAGAATCTAAAATCCTCACAATAGCGAAAATTGGGAGTTATCGTTGTATGGGGGCTATATATAACGGTAACTCCAGATTTTCGGTAATTAGACATTTGAGGTTCCCAATGGTAACAAAATTTCTCCACCAAAAATTGTCAAGATATTTTTTCGGTATTTTGAGGCTATTCATCTTGCAGAAATTTTAATATAAGCGTAATTCTTTAATAAATCGTAATTTTTATGAATTGAGTGCTTTATTCAAAATCTAGTGAAAATTTGCTAGCTTCGCCAATTAGCCCGATTACAGAACCAATTTTATGAATGCTAAATACAATCTCAATAAGAATAGCTTTGTTTTTATATTTGTTATGTTTTTATTTGATAAATATCGACTTGCTATTCCATATTTTACTTTAAGATGTTAATCCTTTGTTTCCAATTTTTGATTCTTCTCGTACGTAAGGGAATTGGCTCAGATTTCATGCCAAGGGGTTGGTAAAGATTCGATTCCACGGGGATGCAGAGATGCCTTGTAAAAAATTATGGGCGAAAAAGCAAAAAAGATGACATGCCAAATCAGTTTCTCCGTAGGAGGTACATTCCGGTTTTTGGCATTTTGAAGCTTTTAACCACATTATTCACTTTTTATACCCTCTACCATAATAAGTGGGGTGTATTATCTGAGAATTCAAGAAGTATGTCTATTATATAAAACTCAAATTATGTTCGTACGTTAATCAATAACTTGACCAATTTACCACTTTGTTTCTCGTTTATCTTAAAATGTTTATAGTTATCCAAGGAAGGATATGACATATTTTATTTTTTAGATATCGTGAAAAATCCGCGATAATTTGCAAGAATATATTTTGAAGAAAGTTAATTGTTTCCTCACATTTCGTTTGAGGCTTTTGTTGTCGACTTATTTATTTCCAACTTTTTTAAATTTTAAGCGAAAAGTGTATATGGACATTTTATGTTTTAGTTTTATCAAGATTTGAAAGTTGTAAAAACTCAACCAGTTTACAACCGATTTGTTTCGCGTTTGTCTTAAAATCTTTATATTTATCCAAGGAAGGGTGTGACACTTTTTGAAACAGCTAAAATTTTGTAAGAAATTCACAATCTTCTTTACATACATAAAAATCAATATTTGTATGTTCCGTATAGACTGAAAATTGAATAAACCGATTTTCATGAAATTTTCAAAGAAAATACAGGGATGGCCCTGGTGAAAATAGGTTACAGATTTATTTGTCCACGACCACACTCACTTTTGTACATATGTTATATCTACAAAACAACTAAACCTTTTTTTCTGAAATTTTGAGAGAATGTACAGGGATGGCCTCTGGAGAAAATAGGTAAAATATTTCGTTAAATATCGAAGAAGACGGGGAACTTCTCCTATGCCATATTTTTTAAAAAGGCATTTATTGTATATTATGAATTTGTGATTTCATTTACATTAAAATATTTCTTTTGGTTTGTCATAGAAAATTATTTATTACTTACATAAAATTCTTCAAGGCTGTCAAAAATGTGTCCGCTCTATGGAGGATATACATATGTATCAAAACGTGAACGTGTGTCGACAAATTTTTGAAAAGAAGTTTTGTAGCCCCAAAGAAGACTTAATACCTAATTTTGATAATGTGGCTAAAACATGCCCAAAATAGGGCGGTACCGTTCTATGGGAACTGTATCAAAACATGGACCTATACCGCTAAATTTCTGGAATCACGTCTTGCCGCCCTAACGAAGGTTACATAAAAATGTCCGTCATTTTGGTAAGACAATTTATAATTATTATGTGCAACGCGGCCTTTATTAACACTCAGCCTTTTACCTGTACCCTATTAATTTCAAACACTATACAGTAGAACCGCGATAATTTGTACCTCGATAATTCGTAACAAACTTCCGGCCCCTTGAAGCCATTTCTTTCGCATTTTAACCCCGCTAATTCGGAATCCTCGATAATTCGTAGAAAATGGCCGTTCCCTTGGATTACGAATTATCGAAGTTCTACTGTATTTGGAAAAATTGTGGTAGCATCTCAGAATAGGTTCATCTTTGGGGACTAAAGTCCAAAGTGGAAAAGTATACTTTTATGAATTTCGGAGGGTGTGGGGCACCTTCTCCACGTCCTGTTTTTGAACTTTTTATATGCAAAACTTATGACCATATCGATTTGAGCATTTTTCTTTAAACTTACGTTAGGATAAAGATGGGGATCAGGGACGATTATCAATACTAAACAGAATCATAGGACGGAAAAAATCGACAAAGTCCCTTTGAGAAAGGAAAGATTACAAATAAAACCTTTTGATAAATTTAAAATCCTCAATGAATAACTCGGCTTGACAATGCAACCAAAGAAGTTATTTATTTAAATATATTTATTATAATTATAAATTATAATAAAGAAGAATTACATAAAGCACTAGCAATAAAACCTATCGGCTAACGCAACCAAAGAATACCTAAAAGTTGCCATTAAAAACAAAACGACGGGCCAGCAACGCGACCCGGGTCGGCTATTATATTATAGAAAACATCTAAGAAAAATTAATGAAGTTTTAGGTAGTCATTTGTAGTAGCCCTAAGATTACACTGTGCTACATTTTTTAGGTAATCTTGTGCAAACAATTTGAGCTGAGGATTTTTTGAAAGTACAGACCCAAACGACAAAAACCCTAGTTGGGTTTTGTTGTGTCAGCTCCAGCTCGGATTTTATGGCCCCATCTAAACATGGTAAATTATTGACTTTTTAAAGTAATTCTGGGCTATACCTCTGAAACCTATGTGAATCTTCATCTGATCTCTGATCAAATTTGTAGATAAGGGCAAAAATAAAATATTTGGAGAAAAAATAAACTCGAAAAACTAAATTTATTGCCTCAAATTTTATAAAATATCGAAAATTTCCATACCGAAAGGAGATCAAAACCCAACATTATACTACTTTTTATTTTCTTGACTATTAAACATTTTTGCTTTGATTAATAAATAATAAATTGTATAATATACATACACAGAGGAAAAAAACGGACTCTCTAACAAATATTTTGCAGCAAACATATGTATATGTGTTTACAACAGTCCCAAACATAACATATGTTTGGATCCTGCAAACAAATCTATGTTTGGGTGCAGAGAAATATTGTTTGGGTGCAAACAAATATATGTTCAAATATTTGTTTGTGTGCAAATATATGTTTGGGTGCAAACAAATATTTGTTTAGATGAAATATAAATACAAAACACAAAAGCCACAAAAAATACACATACACACACATTTATAGATGGTGGTGGTTTTTCTTTTATTAGAAATACACAAAACACAGAAGCAACAACAGACGCATAGGTACATAAAAAAATTCCAAATACAAGAAATAGTGTCACACTTTTAAAAAGAAAAACAAATAAAATCTATTAATTATAAAATATAGAAACATCGTTGAACGCTTCTCGTAAGATGTATATCATCGCCCAGACGAAACCGCTGAAGCTAGGGAGTTGAAAAAAGTTACTAAATTTGGTACCAATTGCATATTTTGAACGGATATTGCTGGAATCTTGAAATTTGGTATGGGAATCAAGGTTGGGAAGTTTTGTTGATGTAAGAAAATAGTTTTGGAAATTCGTTCTTATTTGTATTAAAAGTACTAAATGGTACTAAATTTAGTACAACTTGGATTTAGGTGAACGCATAGAGCTAGAAACCAATTTGGAATTAATATTACTGACGGAAAATAGGATTGCGATATGGGGATAGTTTTGGAAATTCGTACTTATTTGTACGAAATGTACTAAAGGGTACTTAATTTAGTACAACTTGAATTTGTATGAACGGATAGAACAGAAACCTGAAATTTGGAATTAATTTAGTATAACTTGGATTTAGGTGAACGCATAGAGCTAGAAACCTGAAATTTGGAATTAAGATTACTGACGGAGTATAAGATTGAGATATGGGGGTTGTTTTCGAAATTCGTAATTATGTGTACGAAATGTTCTAAATGGTACTGAATTTTGTACAACTTGGAGCTGATAGAGTTGGAAACTTGCAATTTGGAACTAACATAACTGTTGAAGTGTAGGATTGAGATTGTGTAGGGGTGAGATTAGGCTGGGTTTTTGGAAATTCGAACGGGAAGGGTACGAAAAGTACTTAAATGTACTAACTATGGTACCCTTTGTATTAGGCAAACGGGAAGACCCAGAATTGTGAAATTTGGAATGACGGTCACTAATGGAGAGTTAGAAAGATATATCAAAGGGTTTTTGGAAATTCGAACCACAAGTATACGGAAAGTACTAAAAGTTACTAAATTTTGTATCAATTGTGTATTTTTAACGGATATAGCTAGAAACTAGATATTTGGTATGGGAATCAAGGTTGGGAAGTGGTATTAATATAAGGAAATGATTTTGGAAATTCGTACTTTTGTGTACGAAAAGTACTAAATGGTACTAAATTTAATACAAGTTGGATTTGGGTGTACGGATAGATCTGAAAATCTGAAATTTGGAATAAAGATTACTGTTGGAGTGTAGTATTCAGATATAGAGGTAGTTTTGGAAAGTCGTACTTATGTGTACGAAAAGTATTGAATGGTACTAAATTTAGTACAACTTTGATTTGGTTCATGGGTTTATTTGTTTACAAGAATGTTTTACCTTCTGATGACAAAAACCCTTGATGAAAATGCCTCAAAAATGGGCTCGCTGTTGATGTGTAAGGGTGAGATACGGCTGATTTTTTTTTTTAAGTAGAACTAAAGTGGTACGAACAATACTTAAATAAAATTTAATATGGATTAAAATTGGTATTAGTGCAACAACATTTTCAGCGTCCGCCATTTCCATATTAAATATTGTTTATTTGTTTTTTATATTCATTACGCATACGAAGTAGCGGGCACTTTGCTAGTAATGTAATAAATAGTAACGTCCACATTTCAAATATATGCATGTACATGAAAAAAGTGTAAATGTTATATCATTATTAAATGTGATTTCTTTTTTGTCCAATAAAATATTTCCATTCACCTTTTTGATTCAATTTTAAACTTCCTAGTGTGAAATGTATTGTCCATTCAATTTACTAAAAAGCATCATTACTTTAAGAAAACAAAAACATGGATTTATTCACACACTTTACCGTCTTTACGCAACGATTGTCATAGAAAACTGAAGAAAAAAGAACAAAAATATTTCATACAAATTTTTCTTTTCCTCTTCGCTGTGAGTTACAGAAAAAGATGACTGCTTGTGGAAAAAAATCGCAACAGCAAAGCACGAAACACACGCGTTTGGCCACATACCGCATACACACCACCAAAGCAAAAACAAACTTTTTTACCTTTCCGTCTTCGCTTCTTCTTAAATGAACTCCAAAGACGTAATATGTAACTGAAACACCGTTGTAGCTAAGTACTCAAGGGAAACATATTATTAAATTGTTTGTAAATATACCCAGCAAAAATTCGGATCCGGTAGTCATTACGTAACCCATTACAAAGTAATGTAAACAAACTTCTTTTCCCATCCAAGTAATCTGAAAAGTAATGGGATACTTCTTAAAAAAATTACAAGGCAAACCTACTTACTTTGCTCCTCACTAAGTAATGAGGACGGTGAGTGTGTGTCCGACTATAAATCCTAGGGTTGTGTGTTCAACGCTCACTGTCAGCACGCGAGTTTTTTTTTTTTAATTAAAAAATAACAGTTCGTGGTGCACATGTGCACTGTACATTTAAGTTCTTAAGCAACCCTTAATGTTTGTGTGCGTGGCTTAGTATGTAGTGTCTTTCACTAGAAATCAGAGGGTTCGTGTGTTCAACTCACACAGCAAGCGAAATAAAATAAAGTAAAATAAAAGTAAGAAGTGTGATGAAATTAAAAAAAAATTTCTACGTCAACTGTTCTAAAAATAGATTTTTTTCAACTTACTTTTCAACTTCTAGTGGCCACAGAATAACTAGTTATTCTAGTGGTCACAAAATAACTACAAACTGAGTGCGACATGCCCTTGTAAAAATAATGGGGAAGGAAGGGGGTTTGCGAGTAGTTACGGCTGCCAAAAATCCCTTACAAAACCCATGATTTTGGGAGGACTTTTTTTGCTGGGTATAATCACATTTAGTCGGTTCCTTCCGACTTTCATCCATCTTTACTGGCTTTCTTAAACAAAGTGTATTTTTTATTGGATTATAGCGACCATCCTTATGGACATATGTATACCACTTATGACAACAGTTTTTATAAGGCTTTGAAAGCAGCTCAGTTGCATTCATTGGAAATTAAAAAATCAACAAAATTGACCTGCATTATTCAGATTCGATTAAATTTCATACCGTCGCACAGTGATCGAAATCACTAATCTAGCGGCGCGAAATTAATAACTTGCAAACGAATGGAGATATATTTCTGAAATTTTGTACAAACTCAGTGTGTGTCCGTGGGTAATAATGGACTAAATATGAACAACAGCTTCTAATATTTGGTATAGCCCCCATATAACGGTACCTCCTGATATTCGGTATTTTGAGGATTTAAGCCGCCCTTTCCTTCCAAATTAGTTGTAATTTGGTACTTAGGGTTTCTAGTGGTCACTAAACTTTTCCACCAAAATTGTGGACATAGGTCCTCGTTTGGGTATAGGCCACTTTTTAGATACCTCCCGATTTTCAGAATTTTGGGGGACTTACGCTTCATTTTCCGACTAAATTAGTGTAATTCGGTATTTGGGTTTCCCAGTGGACACAAAAATTCTCCACCAAAAATTGTGGACATTGCCCCTCCTTATATTCGGTATTTGAGGCTAGGTCTATGTTTTAATATAGCCCCCATATAACTGTATCGCCCGATATTGGGTATTTTGAGGATTTAAGGTATATTTTCAGACCATTTATCAGCAAGAGTTGCGGCTAGTTGCAGCCAAACTTTGGTTATTCTGAATCTAGGAAGTCCCATTTATTTGTCAAAAAATAATTAGACTGGACATTACAGAACTTTCGTAGTTACGCACCGTTTAACAAAAGTATATTACACTAAAAAAGACAAGAAAAATAATAATTTTTGAAAATTTGTTGCTATATGTACCTCCAGGCCCCAAAAAAATCTTTTCATTTAATGTACACCTTCCCCTATTAATTAAGAATAAACTTTGTTCACTTTTATTATGAATTTATTTAACAATTATGCAAGTTGGATATTTTGCAAAAATAAAATCTGATGCAGCAAAATTTCTTGCATTGGATAATAGATAGCTGTGATACAATTTACAACAACAACAAAATAAAAACAAAATTTTAGTCAGCAGAGTGTCTGTAATCGACACAATGGGAAACATTTCGCAATTTTATAGTTTGATTTTTTGACTTTCGCGCCGCTAGATCAGTGATTTCGACCAGTGTGCGTCGTTGGATGCTTTCGGCGGAGACAGCATACTAAATCCTCCAGATTCATTAGAAATCTATATGGCACCTCGTCTTTGTTAAAAGGGCATGAATAGCCGGGAAACATGTCGCATATTTCTACGTGATAATAAATTTACTGGCACAGAGGTCCCGGTATTTCTTGCAAGTTCGCTGAAAAGCAGCAACAATTTTCAGCACTTGAGATTTTTACTGTGAATAATTCTTTATCTGTGGGATTGGAAACAGCTTTTACGCGGAATTTCATCCGAGCTAATGTAAATATACTAATAATTGGAGCTGACTTACTGAGCCATTTTGGTCTATTAGACGACATAACAAAAAATGGCATAAGTTGAGTTTAGAGCCCGGTCGCGGGCCAAGGCATGAATATGTTCCGGAGTGTAATTCCAAACTGGACGCATAACAATTAATTTTTCAATAATTATAGAATAGTTACTTAAGCAACATGGCAATGCTTTAGTTATAACATAATTAAAATGTGATTCCGACATTTCTTTATTCCTTTACCAGAAATGATTTAAGCAAGAATGTTCTGTTATATAGGAATAGAAAATAAATAAATTGACACATTAACGAACAATTTTTTATGTGACCGGATGGTATTGTATCAGTTCGTCTTCAATATAAAAATTTGCTCTTACATAGTATGTGAAAAATGTATATGAAAGCCAAATCTATGTATTGCCTTAAATAATATTTATTGTAGCCATAGAATTTATCCCGCCAATGCACAGTGGTCCCACTGGTATCGGAAAGAGCGACAAAAATATTTATACTCGTCGGATAGATCTGATTTTTTCAGTATATGCTAAAAATAAGTAAAAAATACTTTAGCCAAAAAATCATCAATATGGGTCTAGTTTTTCCTATAGCCCCCATGTAGCGGTACCACCCGATTTCAGGTATTTTGAAGCTTTTATCTACATTTTCAACCCTAATTGGCTGTACTTTGGTATTTGGCGTTCCCAATGGTCAAAAACCTTCTGCGCAAAAAATTGTGGTCTTAGGTCCAGGTTTCGGTATAGCTCTCATATTACGATACCTCCCGATTTCAGGTATTTTGAAGATTTTATCAACATTTTCGGCCCGAATTGGTTGTAATTTGCCACTTGGAGTTCTCAATGATCAAAAACCTTCTGCGCCAAAAATTGTGGTCTTGGGTCCAGGTTTCGGTATAGCCCTCATATTACAGTACCTCCCTATTTCAATTATTTTGAGGTTTTTATCTACATTTTCGGTTCGAATTGGTTGTAATTTGCTATTTGGAGTTCTTAGTGGTCAAAAAACGTCTCCGACTGGTATCGTGGACAGGAAAGGAAACAAATTATTCTATTTTAGGTCAGAATATTTCATGGTGCGACCGAACTTTACATTTTTACTTGTTTTTCATATTATATGAAGCATCATACATATATCAAAAATATACAAATGTAAAAAATACACTCATAAGTAGATGCCAAAACAAAAATATCTAAATCTTTAAAGAAAAACACCAAAACATTCAATTAAAACACAAAACAAAGAAGAAACTTAAAATACAGTAATACGGCATATTCACTGAAACGACCAGAGGCATCGTCAGTATTTTTGATGTCACGCACGGAAGCGCAAATATATGCAGCTGGAATCAATTTTGTTGTAAACTTGACACTATTTCAAACATTCTCCAAAAAAAATGGAGAGTGGCGAAGGATGGCGAAGTTAGTAAAACTCAACTTCAATTTTTAAGACTTGGAAAAAATTTCACAAAAAAAGTATTATAAAAAATTTAATTTCCAGCACGTTTTATTCGAGCAATATGTAAAAATTTTTATGTAAAAGTAATTAGAATACCTTGAACTAAAATTTCCATTTCAAACACAAAATATTTATTTTTTCAATTTTGAGTTATTTGCCTTGTAAAAAGTCACAACCTTACTGATGATTTTAAAGTTTTTGAAAGATCATACGTAAATGTTATCTTCTTCTGCTTTGCTTTCTTAAATACCGTTATAAAGAACAAAAACAGTGCTGGAATATTAAAATATGATATGTTTAGAGACAATTTGCTGAATTATCGCAGAGAATTGCTGATATCGATTTTTCGATTTTTGTCGAAGGTTGGGACCAGTGTGCAATGTTAATATCAATATTGTGATAATGATGACAGTGCTGTAACATTGCTTCCACATACTTATATAGGGTGAAGAACTAATATGAACAAGCGAAATCGATAGCTGACAAAAATAGGAAGTTCTTTGATGTTTTAAAAATTTATAAGAGAAAAACACAACATCAACTTTGTCGGCAAAACTAAGAAAAAACATGAAATGATAGCTCAGCAAATATGAAAGCGTAACGGAAAACGCATTTTGTAAAGAAGTCAACGATAAACACGTCGAAGCATATTCACACAAACATTCGCATTTTGATAATGACAGTTAACACAGGTAAGACTACTGAACTGCGAAGTATAGCTATGAACAGTGAACAAAAATGTGAAGGTGGTACTTACAATTAAATTATTTTTTTTTACAAATTATAATAATCACCTAAATTCTGAAAACGTACTATCTATCCCACTATGAAACATTTGCTTTGTTCCAGAAACTTAATTTTTTTCCTTTATAAATTTGACAGAAATGTCAAAAATTGTAGATTCTTGCAGGTTCTGGAACAGACCAAATATATAGGGTACTTATGCGTACATTTTCTATCAGATCTTCGGAAGCGATGCATTTTTGACCAGACTACGACAACATTGTCGACTCCTTCGTGACTTTTGCCTTGTCTAATTATTATCTACTAATTGACCTAAAATAATAAAATTGTGCTTTTTCGAATATTTCGAAAAAGCTTTTATATTTTTATGTTGAACCTAATACTATCACATACAGTAATTGCGTAATCATACACCTCTAAATATTCGACTGAAGTCGATTGGCAACAGATCCTCCTCGTGAGAGATTTTTAATATAGGCCCATAGTCGATAAGGTCGGGTTGTTTGGGAATTCGAACTAGAAGGGTATTAAAAGACACTAAATAGGGTACCCTTTGTATTAGGCAAACGGAAAGAGCTAAATTTGAAATGAGGGTAACTGATGGAGGGTTAGAAAGTTGTACTAAAGGGTTTTTGGAAATTCGAACGAGAGGTGTACGAAAAGTACTAAAATTCAGTAAATTTGGGACCAATTGTTTATATAGAATCTGAAATTTGATGTCGGAATCAAGGTTGAAAAGTGGTGTATATATGTATAAGGAAATGGTTTTGGAAATTCATACTTACGTGTACGAAAAGTACTAAATTTAGTAGAACTGAAATTAAGATTACTGTTGGAGTATAGGATTGAGGTAGTTTTAGAAATTCTTACTTATTTGTACGAAAACTTCTAAATATGGTACAACTTGTGTTTAGGTGTACGGAGCTGGAACTAAGTGTAGGGTGTACGAAAAGTGCTAAGTAGAACTAATTTTGGAATCGTTTGGTATGTGGAATGGAGATAAATAAGAGATTTCGGAAATTAGTGCTTTGTTATGGTATATAGCGATAGAGCTGGAGTGTAAGGTTGGTATATGTAGGTAGTTTAGAAAATATGAACAAACGTACCATAAATATAAGTAAAGTACTAAATTTTTCTATATATGGTATTTGGTGTTCGTACTGCACTGGAATTCTAAAATTTGGTATTAGAGTCACTGTTGGTGTGTGAGGTTTAGATATGGAGGAGGTTTAAGGGTGAGATATGGAGGTTTTTGAAAGACGATAAGTACTAAAGAGGTTGAGCTGGAATTTTGAAATTAGATATTGGGAAATTTCTACTTATGTATACTAAATGGTACCAAATTTGCTACAATTTGGATTTGGATGAAAGGGGGCTATGCTTGGTGCAGCAAATACGTGAAATCGGCGAAAATATATATAGGATATATATATTCTTGAAATCGGAGCTATATCCAAATCTTAACCGATTTCGATATAATTAAGTACATTTATTTCTAGACCAAATTCAATCACACATTCCAAATATTATCGAAATCGGACTTATACGTGAAATCGGGTGAAAATATATATGGGAGCTATATCCAAATCTGAATCAATTTTTACCAAAGGCAATATCGTTGTTCCTAGGGCTAAAAAATTATATTCCCAAAATTTCAGCTGAATCGGGCAATAAATGCGACCCATACATTATCAACAAAAATAATGGACAGACGGACGGACATGCATAAATCGACTCACAAAGACATTATACCCCTTACCACAGTGTGATGTAGGGTATAAACATTTTGTCAATAAATTACTATCAACCATGAAAAAATACATCGATCTAAACCTATTTTGATAAAATCCATTAAGAACCGTGGATGTAGCATCACACACTATTATTGAGATAAATCGGATACAGCTTCCATGCCACTAAATTTTTTAAACCACTGTTTTCGCAAAAACGCGAGTGATGTGTTAGTTTCTTCATTTCCGTCGTTTCCGCCGTTCTAGTGGATAGATTTTCACGATCTATGATTCTATGATCCGGACCGTGAAAAAACTAAAATATCTTGGGGTCACAGCACAATCAAAACGTTATTGTAAATACTGTACCCAAAAAAAGGGGTTTTAGAAAAAAACTTCGCACAAATTTTTGATCAAAAATACAACAAATACATAAAATCTGGCTTCAAAATATCAACATCCATAAATGGTGGATGCAGTGGAGATTTTGACTATTGGTACATTAGAAGTGTAATCTTCATTTTGTATTCTTCTACTTTTACTTTGGGCAGATATCAGTAACTTAAACGGTTTAATCAGTATTCGAATAACAACGCAAAAAAACTCGTTTGCTTCAAAGTCTTTTTACCTATTTTTATTCATTTACGCGGTCATAGCTTCCAACCAAATAAACTTTCTTAGCCACATTTTTGAGCTTTGTTCAAAATCACTTCATTTTGTGCAACTATAATTATAGTTTATGGTATACTACAAAATATCGCGAATTATAATTTTGCATAACTTGGCTTCACCTATATTATATTTTTTTTTGACTTTCACTCATATATACTTTGATACGACCAAAAATGTGCCTCATCTTAATGTACACAAGGGTTATAACCAAAAAATAAAACACCAGTATCATGTGTGGAATATTTTCCTGATAATCAAAGCGCTCGTTTTTTTTTTTTTTTTTTTTTGAGAAAAAGATTCCGCACCTACAAAGATTTCTAAAGACTTTTGGATAATTTTTATACCCTCCACCATACACAGAAAAAAATTTACTGTATTATAGGAATAGTGTTCATAAAGTCTTGCCAAAGTTCAAATTTCTGCATTTCAAGAACGCCTTTCATTGAGATTGAAAAAAAAAAACAATTTTGGCGAGTTGTTTTTATTGTCTTAACAACAATATTTAGACATAGATATAACGATTCTAAACATAATTCAAAATATATGTATTCATAGAACAAAATTAAACAATTATAATAATAAAATTAAATATCAAAATAATATAAATTAATAGGAGTTTCGTCTGCACAGTTCCAATACATCGCCTTCATTTCAGTTCACTTTCACTTCAGTCCACTTTCACAAAGTTTTTTCTTGTTTGCTAATAATATTCCATAAAGCCTTAAAATAAATTTTATAAAATTACGTCTTCACTTGAGCACGACACAAACAAAACTAACAAAATTTTGCTCCGACATGAAGGCATCGGCAGATAACGGGACTAAAAAATAAAAATGTCGAAAAAACTGAAACACTGCATTCCCTTGTCCTATATTTTGGGAATGTAATAGGTAATTAATATGAATTTTTTGTCGAGTAGAATTACTCACTCGATTCTTTAGGGTAAATTATAGAATATATCTCCTATAATGTATTTAATAATTTTCCTTTTTGTCCAATTAAATTATTCCCTTCATTCTTTCGGATACGTTTTGTAACGTATTGCGTATAATGCATTAATAAATATATTTTCAATGTAATATGTTCCCAATTTTCCCACTGGGATGTATCTTATGTGAGGTACCTGTACAGTATGAAAAAACTACATCACGAACGAAAATATGTAAAAATTCTCGAAATATTTTTTTCTGTGTAATATGTGGGTATATTAAGTATGTCATTCCGTTTGTAGCTACTCGAAATAATAATTGTATACCCTACAAACTATATATTTTTGATCAGAGTGCAATTGTATATCGATATAGCCATGTCCGCCCGTCTGTCCGTCTGTGGAAATCACTCTATCGTCTGAACAGATTAATGTAGGTGGATGAAATTTTGGTCAAATCCATTGTATGTACGTAGGACTTTTGGGGGCTATGTGGACGTGTACCTACGTTTTCGTATAGCCCCCATACAAAGTGACGCGTCGTCATTTTAAGAAATTTTTAAGATATTTGTTCTATTTGACCACCGAATTGGTTGTAATTTGGTATTTTGTGTATCCAGAAGCTTGCAAACATTTCTACCACAAAAAGGGGTTTATATAGGTCCAGGTATAGTATAGCCCCCATATAACGCCCAATATATAGTATGCGTCATTTTAAGATATTTTGCATATATTAGTCCCATTTCGAAGGTTTTAGCCTTGGTATCACACCGGTATTTAGTCTTTTTTCGGGGTTACAAAACTTTTTCCCAGAGATTTGTCGGAATCGGTTCACGTTTTGATATAGTCCCCATAGAACAACACCTCCCGATTTTCGTTATTTTGAACGTTTTAGCGATATTATTACACCGAAATGGCTGAAATTTGGTATTTAATCTTTAATCTTCGTTAGACGTACAAAACTTTCCACCTGAAATTTGTCGGTATAGGTTCACAACTTCACCTACCTACCTCCAGATTTTCGGTATTGTGAAGGTCGTGTCCTCAATATCCCATCGAAATGGTGTTAGCTGTGGGTGCAAAACTTTCAACATGAAATTTGTCGATATAGGTCCACCCACGGACCAAGTTTGGGGCTCAATATCCCACCGAAATGACTGCAATTTGGTATTTAGTCTTCGTCGAAGGTATAAAATTTTCCACCTGAAATTTGTCGGTATAGGTCAACGCCTTCATATTATTGTGAGGGTTGTGTCCTCAATATCCTACCGAAATGACTGACATTTGGTAGTTAGTCCTCGTTGTGGGTATAAAACTTTCACTTTCGGTGTTGTGAAGGTTGTGGCCTATATATCCCACCAAAATGGCTGAAATTTGGTTGTGGCCTCAATATACCACCGAAATTTGGTATTTAGACATCCATGGGGGTATAAAATATCGCAGAAGAGAATTATCAGTATAAGTCCATGTCTTCAGATAGTCTTCATAGAAGCGTACTATACGATTTTCGGTATTTTGAAGATTCTGCCATCAACATCCCATTAAAACGGCTGATATTTTATATTTAGTCTCCGTTGGTAGTATTAAACTTCCCACCCTTCAGTATTGTTCCTCCCAATTTTCGGTATTTTAGAAGTTTTAGCCACTTTATTCAACCGGAATAACTGAAGTTTGGTATTTAGTCTTCGCTGGAGTTATGTATTAGACTAATTTAGAATGACCCGATATTAAAGTTTATATTCAATTATAATAACAAAAAACTTTTTTAATAACGATTTGCTATCATAACGAAAAGCATAAAAGAAATAACTGCAATGGAAAACTTGTATGCAATCGGTGCGGATACTTTTTTAACGCTCTATATGGCTATGTGGTGGTATTTTTGATATTTGCAAAAAAATAAAAAAAGTTATAATCCCAGCAAAAAGTTTGCCTCCAAAGAGGCAGTTAAATGATATGTACAAGTGATCTGGAAGTGCATCAAATTATGCATTTTCACTCATGATTTTTACAAGAGCATGACTACTGTACACTCCATTGCACTGCATTTTAACTGACCCTTTGGCACTGCATTTAAACTGACCCTCTGGCACTGCATTTTAACTGACCCTTTGGCATAGCATTTTAACTAACCCTTTGGGGTAGAATAGGAGACAGTTCAAAGCACGTGTTTTGATACAGGTATTCTGCGGAAATTGTGGAAGCCATTATAAAATATCCCAGAACAAAAAAAAATGCATTTATTTTTTGTGTAAAACAAAAATATTAAGAACTTTACATTAACACAAATAATGAAAATTCTCCATTGAATTCAATCGCAAACATGCGTGTTTCCTCCGCTCTCCATTTAATCCATGCTGAACTGTTTTTGTTTCATCTGCTAAATGGGTTGTCTTCCCATCACCAGTTAAGTTTTCGACATGTACTCCAACAGCACTCCATTCGGATATTTTCTTCTCGTGAGTTACCGGAAAAATTTTCACAAATTAAATATTATTTAGTTTGTATTAACAAATGTTTGGAAATGTTATCACGCTTATCTCTTTTTGTAAAATGTATACCGCTGCCTGTAGAGATGTACAAACTGAGTTATGTACATGTAGGGATCTCTAACAACTGCTAATAAAATGTAGCGAACGGAGTGCCTTTTTCACGACTCCGTTTGGACTGCATCCGGATGCTGTTAAATTGTGCGGAATTGGAGTGCCTTTTTCACGACTCCGCTGAACTGCATCCGGATGTTGTTTAAAAGTGACAAGTGGATGTGATTCTTTGGATTGCATCCAAATGCAGTTAAAATGTGAGGACTGGAGTGGCTTTTTCACGACTCCGTTTGAACTGCATCAAAACATGTCGTGAAAGAACTAGTCAACATTGCACTACTTCCAATTCATTTTGCTGGGATCCTAATGGGGAGTACATTAGGGTTATAACTTTTTTGAATTGTATGTTTGAACGAAATTAGTTTCAGACGATTTGGAGTCGATTTAGCCATGTCCGTTCGTCTGTCTCTCTGGCTGTCTGGTACGCACGATTATCCGCGAACGATCAACCGATCCGAAGGAAATTTTGTAACGACGGGGTTTTCCCCCTTGTGCTTGAGTAAGCTTGCGGGGCCAAGGTTCGTACAGAAATTTATATTGTATTGGGACAGAAAGAGAGTGGCAGGTGTGATTTTGGTTGAATATTTCAAGTTCCTTTATTGACTAAGATGAAGAGGTTCATAGGCTAAAGATTATAATGATAATGCTTTTGGTAAGAGACTAGTATCTATACAAGTAGGATGTCCGTCCGTAACAACCGTGGTATCTTCGCTCAGTTTGGGAGTGTTCCTCCGAGAATAGGATAAGTACTAGGGCTGGGTGACAGGATACGGGACCGTTGGCTTGTGAGTCCTGGATAAGTACTCTTAACTACGTGGAAGAGACCTGGATAAGTACTCCACGTCACGTCTGCTGAGACCTGATGGAAGGAGGGATAATGCAAAGGTACTACTATTAACTACGATTACGGCAAAAGACCTTAGTATGTACTCAAGCAAGGATACTAGAGAATACTACTGCGGGAGACCTTAGTAAGTGTTCAAGCAAGGATACTAGGGAATAATACTGCAAGAGACCTTGGTAAGTACTCAAGCAAGGATACTAGGGAATACTACTGCGAGAGACCTTAGTAAGTACTCAAGCAAGGATACTAGGGAATACTACTGCAAGAGACCTTAGTAAGTACTAAAGCAAGGATACTTGAGAATACTACTGAAGGAGACCTTAGTAAGTACTCAAGCAAGGATACTAGAGAATACTACTGCGAGAGACCTTAGTAAGTACTCAAGCAAGGATACCAGGGAATACTACTACAAGAGACCTTAGTAAGTACTCAAGCAAGGATACAGGAGAACTCAAGGATCGAGAGATAATCGAATGGTATTTCTAGGATCGAAGGATATTCCAAGGATACTTCGGAGTCTTAAGGATACCCCAAGGATCAAGGATTACCCGAAGGATATTTCTGTGATCGAAGGATATCCCAAGGATCGAAGGATATTCCAAGGATACTTCGGAGTCTTAAGGCTACTTCAAGGATACCCCAAGGATCAAGGATTAACCGAAGGATACAATCAAAGGATAATATATGAATGTTGTGACTTACATGGAACCTTACAGGACACAAGGACTTTCGATTTCACTTCGCCGAAGTTGCCGCGGGTCGATGTTCACGCACTGAAGGTCTCAAACTGACTGACCCAATTTGATAATCGTTCGCCTTTTATATGGTCGTAGACCACGTGTTTCCCATAGGAATAACGGGAACTTGTTTTGATCTAAATTGGCTCTCTCAGCAACTCCCTCAACCAATGGCTGAGTTAAATTCACGCGAGGCTAACGGGATATTGACAGAGACTGATCGTTTTAAATTAAATCCCTTTATTAATTCGGTTGGATATAAACAAAACAAATCAAATTCAAATTAGCAAAGGTGGTGGCAAAATTGAGGGCTCCGATTTTTGCCGTTACAATTTTGCATTTCCTAATATTTTGCACAACGTTAGTTTAAGTTCGAAGATGGACCATATCGGTCCACTCCTTTGGGTGCATCCCCCACAAGACTTCAAAATTTTTCTATAAAATGGTGTGAACGATAACTCTCGAAGATAGGAACAAAATGACAAATCCGCATAATAACTACCGCAGGAAGTTTGTAATTGGTTCAAACTTTGCACATGGTATTTTTTCATCCACTTATGTATCAGATTAGACTATTGGCACAAAATTTGGGAAAATACGAGGTCTGGCCTCGGCTCTTTTTGAAATTTTTTGCAGAAAATAGTTTTCACGGTCTCTAGAATAACGATATAACTTTTTCCAGAGTAAGTCCATACTTTTTGAGATGATGGCCCAAATACTCCAAGAATCCCTGTCGGCACATACTAAAATAGCTAGTGTGCAAGATAACTCTCAAACTTTTAATTTTTTTTCAAACTTAGCTTAACATACAAACTTGTGACACAAAAACAATATATGTATTTTATATTCGGCATAATTATTGGTCAGAGGCTTAGGGTATATCCCCGTCAGCATAGCTTACTGATACTTTTTTATTTGGTTATGTATTAATTTACAGAAAAAATATAAATTTTGGGGCATTTATCTTACCCACGTTAGCATAAAGGCTGAGGTATCAAAAATCATAAACTGCAGTGCGGCGAAATTTGTTGAACTTTAGAGGGAGAGGTACCTAAAGGAGTAGGGCGATGCCCAACCAAAAAATGTATCTATGATTCGCAGAAATAATTCTTTTGATAAATTTAAAAAAAGAAATATTGCCCGGAGTCGGAGTCAATTTTGCAATTTTGTTGTATCTATTTTCAAAATTTTATATACAAATGTTTCTAAAATATTCCATATATCCCTCAATATTTGCAATTTTCTCTAGTTCTTCTATTAATTGACCCTCCCCAATGTTTTTTGTCGTGCTGAAACTTAAATAATAAATAATCGAATTGATGTGTTCGACACCTATCTGTAGTTTTGTTAAAGAAAAAGCTGTTTTTTGAAACATTCAGTGTTTATCTACATGTACATAAGTCTGTGGATGCAAACATCCAACCTCCTTCAAGTATCAATTTACAGACTGTTACTTTTTATGAAACACTAAAAAGATCTGACTGAAAGTAAATGCATGGGTTTCGTAGCAGCACATCGCTAGCACTTCTTTTAGGTTATCCAAATTTTGATACTTTGAATTGCATTGGGCGTTATTGCTTCTGTTATGCCAGCAACAAATACAAAAATAAATAGTAGTTATGTTTGTAGCCATTGGCATGGTTCTTCAGCCTGTCAAAGTCAGTTTAGACTTGACTGAATTCTGGGAAACTGTAAACCAACATTGCTGAGCATGTCTGCCACTAATAAGAAAGTACTAAAAAATATGCAATGTTTTATCAAACAACAAATGCAACAACATTGGCAATCTCATCATAATTTTATGCGCAGAATAAGTGTATGTATGAACGTTTGTATGTACGGTAGAATCCCAAAAATTCGTACAGCGTTACTTCTGAAAATTACGATAGCTCGTAACATAATCGACTATCCTATGTCATTTTGACTTATCGGTATTCCACTGTATATGTACATATTTTTCCGTTTGTCTTAAAAACACAAGCATGAAGAAATGGATGAAGCTAAAAAGTAGCGCGAGAGGAAAGTAGTAAAACTATTTGCGGCTGGAAGCCTTTAAGCATTTTTAATGCTATCATCAAAATTTCAAATTTTTCTTTGAATGGGCCTTATGAAATATTAAAAATGTCGGATGTATTGCTATGTACGCTTCAGCTGATAATGTCTCCTGTTATGGAAGCGACTTCTTTATTAAATAGTGAAAGATAGCATGTTTGATGCAATACGTTTCTTCTTTCAAAAGGAATATCTAATGGAAAGTGGCATTCTTCAGAAAAAGTTTTAAAACAATTACATTGTGATAGTTTGAAATTCAGTAGAATTCTCTAATGCATCTTTCTGTGGAAACTAATTAAGCAATTGTGAAGCAGATAGCATTTGTCGTAGACACTGAAGCCATGCACGAAGGAGATATATTTTCCAAAATTTCAGAAATATGTAATCCTTCAAGGGCTGTAGTTTTACGAGTATTGGAGAAAATTAAATGTGTACAGACCATGAGACAATTACCACGGTAGTGGTATCACACTCGCTGTTCGAATAAGAAAATTCAAATCCCTTTATAAAAAATTATTTTTGTTGTACTTTCCCCAAAAAACGATACCACTACCTTCGTAATTGTACCATGGTACAGACATATGTAAAGCAAATATAAGAGAGCTGTTTGTCCTTGTACTCGATAATTTTTGTGCCTAAAATCAATCATTAAAAAATTAAGAAAGAACAATTGTCGGATGGTCCGACACAAGGACCATGCGATATCCTACACTACTTTTCAACATTAACTCTCAGCGGATAATAATTACTTTTGTAAAAAAGTTTCTGTTTTAAAATACCTGGAAGTAAGTTGGGAAATTCTTAGATACTGAAATAGGTTAAGACATTAACCACCTGGAAAATAATTTTTAATGTAGAGTTAAGTTCCAGTATTTCCTAAATAAAATTTATAGCTTTAAACTATAAGACTCGCGTCCGGGTTGCTGGCCCGTCGTATTAATTTTTATATAATTAAAATTATTTATAATTAAAAAATATAAATTTTCTACCTCAATTCTTCGGGTCCATTGTTAAACCGAGTTATTCATTGAGGATTTAAATTTATCGACAGAAGAAAGCCAACTAGAAATTCAGAAAGAGCATACCGGAAAACCCTAGAACCACCTGTATCTCGAAAAGTCAAAAATGGCGTATGGAACACTTAAGCATGACACCGACTTTATGTCACGAAGCATGGATTTGTCGACGAAAAATAAAATATCGCTGTAAACAAGACCAAAAGGAGTATCCTTGGTCAAAATGTCCAAATGATCCTCGAACAACAATTAAATTGCACTTATGTATGTTGAAAGTTTGTGGGGGAGGTACACGAAGTTTGTAAGTTCTTTTATAATATGCAACGTTCTGGCCCAGTGGGATATTTGAAATTTTGTGTAAAAGGTACTTGAAGAAGTAAACCTATATAATCCAAATTCGAACCTAATCTATGTCTGGAAGAAATATTGCGATGTGCAAAGTTTAGTCCGAAGCGATTACTCCCTACAAGAGTTATCGTGCGCAATATTTTTGTGAAACATTTTGAACTTTCGAGGTACCAGAGGGGGAGGGAGTTATGTTTTGGCAACATATTACGAGATCCAAAATTTTGACCAAAACGGTTAATCCATTAATAAGTTATCATGTGCTCCAGCTAGATAAACGTGCGAATTGTGCTAAATGACTCCAGATTGTCTGAAACGGATTTCATCCAAACTTATGTGGAGTCTAAAAACGTTATTTCGATGAGGCATTTGTATCATATCAAAGTGTATATAACATCGTTAGCCAAAAGACGAAGTAAATTAAGTGTCCAAACAAATATATGTTTGCAACATTTTGTAATATATCTCAATTTAATATGTTTGGGTACCAACATATTTTTTATGTTAGAACATATATTTATGGGTGGAGAGGATTTTGGTCAAAGAGAGTAACAACAGGGCTCACGCAGCTGCAGAATGCTGGTTATAATAAAGAGCTGTGTGCATGTGTATTGGTTCGATTTCGTTACGATGTCGGCACGATTGGTTTGCTGGGCTGTTATTCCCTACATTTTCATCGGTCTCATCGTCTCACCATCACATTGACAATGTATCAACAAACCACAGCACAACCCCCACCATCGTCTCACCATACATTGAGACTTTATGCAAAAAATATGCAAAATATGCAAAAAATATGCAAAATATGCAAAATATGCAAAAAATATGCAAAATATGCAAAGAATATGCAAAATACGCAAAAAATATGCAGAATATGCAAAAAATATGCAAACAGTTTTTGGCCGAAAATCGTCATAAAAGTCGTAAAATTGACAATTAATGTTGGGAAAAATCATCAAAGTGTCCTAATTTAAAATTTTTGGCCGTTTAACGTCGCTTTTTTAGCAGATTATTATGCTATTGAGACCCCTTACCACAGTGTGGGTATAAAAACAGGGTTATATGTATATTGTAATACCATTTTTTTATTATTAACCTATTAAAAATATAAAATTTGTTAAATTGTCAAATATTTTATTTAAAATTCAATATTTTCTTTGCCTTAATTTGTTGCATTAGTCTGGTATTAACTCAAAGGGAAAACATCGATGTGGGTTTTTTATGCGGCGCTCTCCTAAAGTGTTTAGTTTGGTTAGATTTTAAGATTGTTAAAGTTTGAGCACAATTGGAATATGTTAACACATGCCACTGGGGCCTCGTAGTTATGAAAATCTCGATTTTTTGGCTATTTGACGACTTCAGCGACCCATATCTATGAAACGGTTAAAAGTATTTTCGTGCTATGCATTAAATTAAATGCCATACTATTCTTAATATTTCTTGCCGAACAACGCAATACGTAAGTAGTACTGAATTCAAGATAATAAAGCCAATGTCCCGAAAACGCCTTAGGGTGAAAATGGAGTCTATTGTGAAAAAACCCTTTTTACAGTGTTTTATATAACTTGCTTTGGTGTCTGTTTAGTTCAAATCTAGTAACTTATTTTCCACACAGTTGTAGTTGACCAATGAACTAAAACTTTGCACACTTTTCAGACTTGGATGACAATACATGAATCTGAAACCAAAACCAATATGGGTCCATTTTAATTTAGAGCCCCCATATAGCGGTACCACCCGATTTAAAGTATTGTAAGGATACTGTTTAATTTTTTTAGGCTGAATTGGCTATAAATGCTGAAAAGTTAAAAATAAAAAAAATAGTTAAAAAAATAAGTTACAGTGTTTTATTTATAAATGCACTTAAAACTAGAAAATAATTTTTAATGATTAAATCTCTGAAATAAAACGCTTGCATTTGAATTAAAATTTTTGGCAATATTAAATGGCAAGCGTTTTATTTGAGAGAATCCATCATTAAAAATTATGTTATAGTTTTAATTGCTTTTATAAATAAAACTTTGTAACTTCATTTTTTTAACTATTTTTTATTTCTCCATATTAACAATTTTTGCGAATGAAAACAAATGTCTTTTACATTTTGTTCATATTTAAATTTATTTAAGGGACTGACATAATGTGATTTTGGAGACATCTGGGTAAAGATGACTACTTGGTGATGAACTCGACTCCTTGCTCTGCTATGTCGTTCACAACTTTCAAGTTGTTTAACATCCTTTACCCTTCCTGGTAATTGATGTTCTGCGGTCAAGTTGCAGGATCGTTTCCAAGAAATTCGCAGTAAATGCTTAATCTCTTAAACAAGAGGTAAGTATACCCTGTAATTACGCCTGGTAGACTTTTTCTGAAAATTTCGGCAGTTGTTCTTTTGTTAGTTTGGTTTTTTCCATCTTCTTCTTTTTGCTTTGTTAAGATTTTTGTCGCATTTGGCTCTTTACGGTGGTTTGAACTATCAGATCAGGCCAACAAGTTCAGGACTAAGATGCCACAGATGATTTATCATTTTGTTATTTCCTTTATCTGATATTTGTTTCGTATTTCAATAAATCTTCAATCCGGTTTAGTTCTTTTTTGGACCTAAAAAATATTTCTGAATTTCGTATTCACTATTTGTTGTATTTAACTCAATCTATTGCCTCTAATCCTTTTCAACCTATTGATTATGTTTACCCAATCCATCCAATATTATATCTTCATAAACATTATCTTGTTCATTATATGTTTTGTAAAATCAATAACCCACACTCTCATTTATAACACTTAGTTGTTGTCGTTTAATACAAAATAAATAAACAAAATAAAAAACGCGTTAAACCAGGCTCGAAAGATGAAAACACAAAGTGCTTCTACGACCTCTTGTTCTTGGGAAGTCAGCTGGGAAGTAGTTTTAAAACATTCTCGCCTACATCGAACTTGGACTTGTCAATCGCAGACTATTCTTATAGAAATCGCTGGAATATGTTTGGTTGATGTCCGGATGTGCTGCCAAAAATCCCTCTCAACAATACTTCTTGTATGTCTGTACGCAGGTACAGAAGCTCTCGACTTCACATCTGCTCAAGCTGGTAAGACCCCATTACTTGTTGTTGGAGTTGTTTTTTACCCCCATACCAGATGATACCAGAACAGCAACCCGTTCTTTCTGCACTGTTTTGGGAATACCTGGTAATAGTTTTCCATGCCAGTGCACGCAAATAGCCTTGTATTGGGGTAACTTGCTTGAAGTTGTTGCGAGTATTTTTTACTGTTTATTCTCCGGAATAAACGGATAAAGCTTCTAAAGATCTTATATTTGTTGCGGTCCTCTCCGAGAGCTTCTACTGTACGACTGTAATGATACGACTAACGTTCCTATAGGACACTTTACAGAGATCCAGCAGCAATGACAATTTCATGGTTAGGAGTTCTTGTTGAAGCCGCGCTTGATTATTTTCGGGACAGATGGTTCTTCAGATTCTACGAAGCGTTTAGCATTAAAAGAAGACCTAGACCTCATTGAAAATCTATTGAAATACGAAAACACAGACAGAAAAAGAAATAAAAAAATGATAAATCACCTGTGGTATCTTAGTCCTGAACTTGTTGGCTTGGCATTGTTTGATCCGACAGTGCAAAACACCGTAAAGAATCAAATGGCGACAAAAATCTTAACTAAGCGAAGATGGAAACTTCTCCGGAAATATTCGACCCAAACTTACAAAAGAACAACTGTTCGAAATTCATAAAAAAAGTCACAGTAACTCCGAGTCGAGCTCACCACAGATTACAATTAATTACAAAGGACGAACAACTAAAACAATGCTTTCTCCAAGTAGTCGGCTATACCCAGATAGGTTCCATTTTCGCCCTAAGGCGTACGTAGTCACGTTAATCGGGACACTGGCTTCTCGAATTCAGTAATACTTACGCATTTTGTTTTTGAATATAAAATAAACAGAATGGCCTTTAATTTAATGTATAATACGGGCAAATAGCTTTAACCGTTCCACAGATATGGGTCACCGAGAGAGACGAGATTTTCATAACTTCGAGTCTCCAGTAGCACGTGTCAACTTATTCCAATGGTGCACAATTGGCAATCTCAATCTTAAATCTATCTAATCTAAGTAAACAGTTAAGGCGGCACCCCCGCCTTAAAAAAATCCGACATCGATGTCTTCCCTTTGAGTTAAAACCAGCCTAAAGCTGCAAATTAAGACAAAGAAAATATTGAATTTACATAAAATGATTGATATTTTATCAAATTTTATATTTTTTCATAGGTTAACAATAAAAAATAGTATTACAATACCATATACCCTACACCACACCGTCGTAAGAGGCATCAATAACATAATGATCTGCTAAAAAATCGACGGTAATTGGCCAACTGTCTTAATTTAGGACACTTAAAAGCTTTTTTGATGACTTTTTCCAACTTTAATTGTAAATTTTTCGACTTTTATGACGATTTTCGGCCAAAAACTGTTTGCATATTTTTTGCATATTTTGCATATTTTTTGCATATTTTTTTTGCATATTTTGCATATTTTTTGCATATTTTGCATATTTTTTGCATATTTTTTGGCATATTTTTTGCATATATTTTGCATATTTTTTGCATATTTTTGATATGACCCCAAATATCGAAAAATTGACCCTTAAAACGCCTAGATCCAAAATTTGAGTCCAATCGGATTAGAAATAAAAAACATGCAAAAATCCGATGTCTACTGATGATTATATGAGGCGGTGGTGCAGTGGTAAGCATGCTCGCTTTGCACTCTGAAGGTCCGGGTTCGTTTCCCACGTCAGGCAACAAAACATCACATTTTTAAAATGACAAAATTAAATTTGCAAGAATAATTTCTCTAAAAGAGAAGAAAAATAAACAAATAAATAAAAATAAAAAATTAAAAAAAAATAAATAAAAATAAAAAATAAATAAAAATAAAAAAATTTAAATAAAAAAAAATAGAAATTTTTTTTAATTTCTAGAACTATCGCGGAAATGATCTTCTAGAAGTGTCGCTGGAGTGACTTCCAAGACGACACGCCGCACAGTGGTCGAAACCACTGATCTAGCGGCGCGAAATTAATAACCTGAAAACGAATGAAGATATCTTTCTGAAATTTTGCACAAACTCAATCTGTATCTGTGGGTAATTATGGACTAAATATGAACAACATAGGCAAATATTTTGGTATAGCCCCCATATAACGGTACCTCCTGATATTCGATATTTTGAGGATTTAAGCCACCTTTTCCTTCCAAATTAGTTGTAATTTGGTACTTAGGGTTCCTAGTGATCACTAAACCTTTCCACAAAAAATTGTGGACATAGGTCCACGTTTGGGTATAGGCCCCTTTTAAGGTACCTACCGACTTTCAGTAGTTTGGGGATTTAAAGCTACATTTTCCGACCAAATTAGGTGTAATTTGGTATTTGGGGTTCCCAGTGGACACAAAAATTCTCCACCAAAAATTGCGAACATAGGTCTACATTTTGATATAGCCCCCATATAACCGTACCGACAGATTTTGGGTATTTTGAGGATTTAAGCTATTTTTCAAGACCATTTATCAGCAAGATTTGCAGCTATTTGCAGCTAAATTTTGGTTATTCGGAATCTAGGGAGTCCAATTTAAATTTTAAAAAAATAACTGGACCGAACCTGGGTGGACCTTTGTAGTTACGCTCCATCCAACAAAAGTATATTGCACTAAAAACATACAAAAAATAATAATTTTTGAAAATTTATTGCTTTATAACTATGTAACTACACGCCCCAAACATTTTATTTTAATTTAACTTAAACCCTCCCCTATCAATAAAAAATAAACTTTGTTTAGTTTTATTACGAATTTATTTAACAATTAAACAAATATGAGATCAGGTTTTTAGCAACAATTTTATTAAAATCTGATCCGTCAAAATTTCTTGCGCTTGACACTGAATAACTGACTGAATATTTACAACAACAAAAAAGTAAAAACAAAATCTTAGTCAGCAGAGTGTCTGTAATCGATATAATGGAAAACATTTCGCAATTTTATACTTTGATTTTTTGACTTTCGCGCCGCTAGATCCATGATTTCGTCCTTTGTGCACCGGCGTGGTTCATTTCTTCACAACGGAGGTCACTTCAGGGTGACTTCTGCGACTATCGCCGCGACTGTTTTCATCGCCCTGGGCGACACGCCTAAGTCACTTCCGCGATAGTTTTTGCTTGCAGGGTATCAACAAACCACACACACACAACAACTACCACTGTCGCAACAATTGTTGTTAGTTAACTGACAAACCAAACAACTACGGTGCGTTTGGTGTCGAAAAAACAAAGTTTGTATAGTCAAATACTTCGCAACAACAACTTTGTAATTTCTTTAATATAAAGGCAAACCTAGCGCTGATCGGACGTTTGTAGCGTGTTTGGTGCAGCAAATACGTTAAATCGGCCGAAAATATATATGGGAGCTATATCCAAATCTGAACCGATTTTCACCAAAAGCAAAAGCGTTCTTCCTATGGCTAAAAAAATTATATTATGAATCGGACAAAAAGTTGCGAACAAAAATACATGGACAGGCGGACGGACATGCATAAATCGACTAAGAAAGTGATTACGAGTATATGTATATCCCCAAAAGAAACTATGGGTCTATTTCGTTTCCTTTTTTATGTTACATACAAATGCACAAAGACATAATACCCCTTACCACAGTGTGGTGAAGGGGAAAAAGAATAAAATAAAAAGTAGCAAAATTTGTCTCTGCTTTGTTTGGTGGTGTGTGGTGGTTGTTAGTCAATAAAAACAAAAACTCGCCAAAATTGTTTTTTTTTTAATTTCTCAGAAAAACCAGTATTTTTTTTTTGTTTTATGAAAGGCGTTGTTATGTTTAGGACTGCTTGCAAACAAATATATGTTTGCTGCAAAATATGTTAGGGACATATGTTAGAGAGGCCATTTTTTTCTTTGTGTAGAAGCCATAGAAAAAAAGAATTAAATTTTTTGAGTTGCGCCACTCTTTGAATAAATCAGCGATATATACAGTTACAACTTTATTGATGATAGAAAAATGTTCAAGTGGGTATGCTCATACACAGGATGAGTGTAAAACTTTAATACCTCTATATTTATTACGGTATTCCATGTTCGTTTATTATCTGATAATTTAATGATATGACATAAAGAAGTTATTAAGATTTTACTGATTTCCTTAAAAAAGGATTAGAACAAAAAATTTGAAAATATTTCATACAAAACTTGTGAATTAAGTAAATTTTCGGTACAGAAACTTCAAATCTCCAAAAAATATTTATATCAGACAAATATGTAATAATTTGTTACAGTAGCTCAAAAAATTTTATTCGACCAAACCTCATTATAATTAAATATAAAGGCCGTGAGTGCCCATTGGCAGCAACTATTGGACAAAAATGTGTATGAGGGTCTTTAAATATGATGACTATCGATGCTTTGAGCTTCAAAAAATATTCTTAGGAAGAAATCGGTAGAAACAATTTATGAAATCAAAAATTTTCACAAAATTTTTCAATATTTTCAAGACAACAACTAAATTACAATGAAGTCAAATTTTATAGGTTTACTAGCTGAACTCGGTGCCTTTCGCTACCCCGACTTAGGTAAAATATAGTTTGACACATTTGTTTGTAAGCCAAGTTTTTGTTCAAATTTCATTAGTTCATCAAATACATGAAATCGGTCGAAAATATATATTGGAGCTATATCCAAATCTGGACCGATATGAATATATTTTGGCACATTTATTTGTAGGCCAACTTCCATGACATCTGACAAAGGATTCATGTACATTCTTAGGGAGGTTCTATCCTGGTGAACCATTAGAACATGCTAATATTTTGACATTTTGTCATAAAGCGAGTAAAAAGTACCGTTATGACGCATATGTGAAACATGTTAGATATTGAAAATATCAGCCACAGTATACTCTCCATATCCACAAAATTAAATTTTACAATTTCTCTCCTAACGGTATCTGTAGAAAAAAACTGGAGTGTATAGGACGTTTTTTCAGAACAATTTCTTGAGACATTTTAGCCACAGCGAAGTCGGCGACCAAGAGGGACTACACAATATTATACCCAATATCGATCTTCACACTGCGATATTATGAACATATTGGTGTCATTTTATGTTATATGTACAACTTAAGACCTTTGTGGAGAAATAAACATGTTTTTACAGAACAGGGCTTATCTCCGTCATTTGTTTGACCATATATCAATTAATAGGTCGCATATTTTTTTACCGACTTTGCTCTCGATTACATTTACCCTACATTTACACATGACAGGACAATTAAGTTCACGTATTGATTGTCAGAAACCCTAAACTTGCCTGTGTGACGTAGGCGCCCCGATAACTGGAAAAGCAGTTGTAAAATTATGAATGAAAATCATCCATTTCTTTTTATTTCCCATTCACATATTTTGTAATTATTCATGATCATTTGTTTTCAGCACAAAATTTTCAAAAATTTAATACCTCTACTGTCTGTGAAAAATTATGGACATCTGGAAAACAAACGGCAAATGTATGTATGTGTTAGTAAATCAGGGTTGTATTTCAAGACAAATTATCTAGTGTAAACGCTTAGTTACATCGATGTTTATGTATGATGCATTAATCAACCTAGTGTCAATTTAAGATAACGTTTGCAATATGGGATTAACTTGTTTCGATGCGAAAATTTTTTTCGCGATGGAGTGAATGTGGCACAAAATTTAAACAAATGAAAGTCCTACTAAACTCAAGTTTCTTGATTTCAAAGGCCCATACCTATATACGTCCGTATACCCAGGGCGTGTGTTGTGAAAAAAGTAGAACAGATGGATTCTTATGAGAACTACCGAAATACGTCGAGAGTGTACTTTCTGTAAGTTGAACAAATTCAACTATGACAGAACGTTTTGTATGCATGTATGCGTGTGTTTTGTATTTTGAAAACAAAAGCCCAACAAAACCTGGGGCTCAATTCTGTTTCTATGAAAATGTGAAATGAAAACTTGTATAAAGGAGAAAACTGCCAAATGAAAAAAATTATAAAGGAAATATTTTTCATTTCAAATTTCCATAGAACAAGAATCCAGCCCCTGAAATCCAATTAATTGCAAAGGAAAATTATTTATTTTACGAATGAAAACATTTAAATAAGTTTTGGTCGCGGATTTGGTGTTTTAAATGTGCTTTTGTACTCAACGTATTTGGGTAATACGGACGCTCAGAGAGCGTTGTTGTGGTAGAAAGGTGAAATATTTGTATACGTCCCGTCGTTATTTAGTTTTAGCAGAAAAAAAGTTTATTTTTAATTTTGTATATTTGTAACTGCCTTTAACACCCGTTAAAGGTAGTGAGCTAACATGTGCCGCGCCTTCACCCATAAGAACGTTAAAAACTTGGGTTTGGGCGTCGGGTTAGTAACCCTCCCCTAGAAAAAACAGTCTACTATGAAAAAACGAAAGAAAAGAAAAACAAACCCCTCTAAAGTTGACGAACCCCGCAAACGTTTTAAGGACCATGATCTGCGAATCTGCACCTGGAATGTTCGCACTCTTTATAGAGAAGGTGCAGTCTTCGCATTGGCAGACGTACTTGAAAAGTACAAGGCCGATATTACTGCCATACAGGAAATACGATGGATTGGGAAAGGCGTCACAACAACACCTAAAGGTGACGCACTGTATTATAGCTGCCATGACGTAAAGCATGAATTTGGTTGTGGATTCGTAGTTAGTCGGAGACTAAAACATCTGGTATCCAGCTTCACCCCAGTGAATGAAAGACTTGCTGCAATTCGAATAAAAGCTAAATTCTTCAACATCAGCTTTATTTGCGCCCACTGAAGAAAAGGACGAACAGACCAAAGATATATTTTACGAGCGCTTAGAAGAAACATATGACCGTTGCCCTGCCCATGACATTAAAATCATTCTAGGCGATTTTAATGCCAAAATTGGAAAGGAGAATATCTTTGGCCCAACAGTCGGGAAATTCAGTCTCCACAGTGAAACATCTGACAATGGTATGAGACTG
Organism: Musca autumnalis; assembly: GCF_047663935.1. Classification (NCBI taxonomy): domain Eukaryota; kingdom Metazoa; phylum Arthropoda; class Insecta; order Diptera; family Muscidae; genus Musca; species Musca autumnalis. The sequence goes on from NW_027411755.1 coordinate 114,060,086, forward strand.
ATAGACTTTGCAGCTGCAAAAAACATGGTAGTTAGCAGTACCAGATTTAATCATCTCGATATTCATAAGGGCACCTGGCTGTCCCCAGATCAAAGAACAAGTAATCAAATTGATCATGTTGTGATAGATGGAAGACATTCATCCAGCGTGTTGGATGTACGATCGTTCCGAGGCGCAAACATTGATTCGGACCACTATCTTGTTGCAGCAAAGGTACGTACCCGTCTAAACGTTGCAAATAAAGCACGAACAGATACAACGCGGAAGTTGGACATCGATAGGCTGCAAACACAACAGATAGCCACAGCATATTCCGCTCCCGATAACATAACAACACAATGGCAACATATTGCCCAGTCCATGCAAACAGCCGCAAAATCCATTCTTGGATTCCAAAGACCTCCACAAAGGAATTCATGGTATGACCAGGAGTGTCGTGCTGCTACCGAAGATAAAAATGCGGCATATAGAGCTACTTTACAATCAGTAGCAACGCGTAGCGCACGAGAGAGATATCGGGAGAAAAGGAGAGAAGAGAAACGTCTTTTCCGCCGGAAAAAGAGAGAGATGAAAAAGCGGGAGTGTGAAAAAATCGAGATGTACAGGAGCCAGAATGAAGTCCGAAAATTCTACCAAAGAGTCAAGCATCAAACTGATGGCTTTGGTACAGGCACATCCTCCTGTAGAGACCAGCAAGGTAATCTGGTAACAGATACAGATAGCGTGCTCAGGATATGGAAGGAACATTTCTCCAATCTGCTGGTATCCAATAGTGGCGAAGACGATGATACCGCAGATCCAATCCCAGAAGATGGTATAGAATGTATACCACCCGGCCAAGATGAGGTGAAAACAGCAATCAACCGGCTGAAGAATAATAAAGCAGCAGGAGCCGATGGCTTACCAGCCGAGCTGTTTAAAACCGGAGGCGACGCGCTGATAAGGTGTATGCATCAGCTAGTTAGCACCATCTGGCAGGAAGAACGCGTACCCGACGACTGGAACCTGAGCATCCTATGTCCCGTCCACAAGAAAGGAGATAAGACTGTATGCTCCAACTATAGGGGCATAAGTCTACTCCCTATTGCCTATAAGATAGTGTCAGGGATACTGTGCGAACGAATAAAGCCTATGGTCAACGGGATAATTGGACCATACCAATGTGGCTTTAGACCTGGCAAGTCCACCATTGACCAGATATTTACCCTGCGGCAAATCCTAGAGAAGACCCAAGAGATGCAGATCGACACATTTCACCTTTTTGTCGATTATAAAGCAGCATTCGACAGTCCCCTCCGATCAAAGGTATTCCATGCAATGTCTGAATTTGGTATTCCCGCAAAGCTCATCCGGCTTTGTAAGATGACTCTAACTGATACTAGGTCCTCAGTTAAAATTGGAAAGAACCTCTCCGAAGAATTTTGTACCAAAAGAGGTTTCAGACAAGGAGACAGCCTTTCGTGTGACCTATTCAACATTTTGCTGGAAAAGGTAATACGAGATGCAAATGTCAAAAGAAATGGCACAATTTACACCAATAGCCACATGTTACTTGCCTATGCTGATGACATAGACATCATGGGACGATCAGTAAAGGAAGTAACTGATACCTTTAGGAAGGTCGAAGCAGAATCTGCGAAAGTGGGTCTGGCGGTAAACGGCGAAAAGACCAAATTGATGGTGTCGACGCGCAAAGCGTCCATAGAGCTCGGACCAACCGTAGAAGTTGGTACCTATAATTTTGAGGTAGTTAAAGACTTCGTCTACCTCGGCACTGCCATAAACACAACAAACAACATCAGTTGTGAAATAAGAAGAAGAATTGTATTGGCCAACAGATGCTACTATGGATTAAGTAAGCAATTTAAAAACAAAGCAACATCTCGTCAAACAAAAATAACACTATACAAAACGCTGATACTACCCGTGCTAATGTATGGCTCCGAAGCATGGGTACTTGCGCAAGCAGATAAGGCAGTGCTTGGTGTGTTTGAGAGGAAAATTCTTCGAAAGATCTACGGGCCGATTTGCGTTGACGGTGAATATCGACGTCGTATGAACCACGAGCTATATAAGCTATACAAAGACATGCATATAGTTAAACGTATCGAGATGCAACGATTGCGTTGGCTAGGCCATATAATGAGAATGAGCGATGATGAACCCGCTAAAAAGGCGTATGAATACATGCCACATGGCGGTGCACGCAGAATCGGCAGGCCTAAGCTTCGATGGAGCACACAAGTGGATGAAGAAATGGAAAGGCGCGGTATTCCAAAAAGTCAAGCGAAAAACAGAGAGGAATGGAGATCTTTTCTTAGTTCGGTCTATGGAACAAATGTTCTGTAATGGGCCAACTAAGTAAGTAAGTAAGTATATTTGGTATTCAAGATGTAGGCCCTATACTCATGAAATTTGAAACTTCGAAATTTTCTGCCATAAAATATTTCTTTTCATCTTAGACGTGTAATAAAAATGACCTGCGACACTTCTGAATGTTTTATATTTACATTTTTATTCAAATTTGTTGTATTTTAGTGGATTTTCAATAGGTATTTATGTTTTTCCTGAGACAATTTGTGGAACGACCCTAATATTCAATATTTTCTTTCACATTTAATTTTCAATAACAACAATGTTGTTTTTGTAAATTTGTTAGTTGTTGTAATTCATGCATCTACCTTATATAAATATGCCTTGGTTTGAAGCAGCCTTTCATTTTTCATTAAATTTTTAACGTCCCCAAACATTAGGTTTGTCCTCGTTCTCGATAGTTTTTACAAAATGTTGTTGAACCCCGTTTAATGTCATGTTCACACGAGAGTTTCAATTACGTAGTTCGCCTGTCGAACGACGTACACGAATTAACCCGTTTCCACGACACCATTCGTAATTAACAGAAACATAAACAAAATTTCCTCCATTTTTGTTTCCTTGTTTTCACGAAAACTTGAACCCAAAACACATAAAATATACATTAAATGAATAGGAAAAGCAATAGACTTTTTTTCAAATGTATCTTCTATATTTAACTACACACATTTCATTCATTTTTCCCATAAATTCTGAATAATTCTGTATTTTCAATATATTTTTATATGTTTCTATTTTCAAAATTAAAGAGAGAGAGAGAGAGACATGTCAAAACAATGTTTGTGAATACAGACTTTCAGTTACAGTTGAACCTCAATTATCCGGGAACCTCCATTATCCGTGATAGAAAAGGAATGTTGGACTTGTTTCCATTTCTTCTATTATTTTTCGTTATTAACTTCATTACCCGGGAGTAAAAACACACTTTCCAATTAATTTGATTAAGCAAACAAAAGGTAAACAAACCAAAACTGGAAATTCTCCCGTATTACACAATTTACGTATTTATTGTATCACAAAAACCTTCTAAAATTTGGTTTATTACCGTAACAAATTTAATAAAAATTGCAGATTTTCATATTATTACTCAATATTATGCCATTTTTACTTAAACATATGTTAAAAACTACATAAAAGCATTACCTCCCTTATCCGGGAAAATCGATTATCCGTAATGCCTCCGGTCCCGACCATTACGGATAATCGAGGTCCGTCTGTATTTCTTTCCTTTTTGTTTCTGATTTCTTACGCGATTTTGAACTAATGAACAAGAAATGTGTGTGGAATTAAGAAGGAAACACAACCATCTTCCTTCAGCATCTATATTAAATGTTTAGTTCATTCATTTTCATTCATCTTTTTCCTTTTTTCAAAAAATTTTTGTATTTTCAACAAATTTTTCAATTTTGAATTTAGACATGTCATAATTAATTTTTTCGATAAATTCTCTCATTTATTAGGGATGGGACATACTTATTTGTCGTTCAGAGAGTGTTTATAACACTGTGCAACAAGGTTTCTGTGCGGTGGAAAATACCTTTTGGAGATGAAAGGCCTTAGTGAGTATATTAAGAACCCAAAAGGAAATTTTCCCCATAGGTCAAGTTTCTTAGATATCGCGCGATGAATTTTTTGAATTTTCGCCTATGATACTTGAGAAAATAGCTTTATATCTCTGTTTGCCGTTATTGTAGCTTCGTTTTGAGATTACATGACTTCAGTCAAATCGAATGGCAAATCTTTTTGTAGAACATTTCATTCTTCTAACTCAATTCCTTTCATGTCCTTTTCGTCCTTTTTTTCTTGAACCGTAGTAAAAGTACCACAAGATGAGATTTTACAGCATCCAAATATTCCACAAAAATGTTTCTCAGAGAATTTTAGGTACGGTTCTCATTGACAACTAATCGATATTGTCACGTTTTCATTGTCTTTTTTGACATTTACCCGGTTTTTGTTCAGAAAAAAGCTATGTTTTGTTTTTCTGTATATTCGTTATTTGTTATGTATTGGTAGGTAGACATACCCATTGGTTATCGCTTATATTGACATCTGGGATGTATCTGAAATATTTACCATATATAGCTCCCGATATGCTGAAAACGTTAATGACAAATTTTCTTGGAAAATAGATCCGGTTATCTAATATTTTGAACCGGATATAGCAATATAAAACCCGGATTTTGTACCGATTTTAAGTAACCGATTAAGCTTATATGTATACCATTAGAAAGCTAATAAAATTGCCAATCAGGAAAAATAAATTTTTGACAGCATCTTACCTGAGTTCGGTGCTAAAACAAAAACCCCGTATTCTTAAACCGTTTTTAAGGAAAAATATCACTGCGCGTAAATATGAAGATAAAAGCTTGGTGGGTGAAATATTCTTTTTGCCGATGAAAGTCGATGAAGTTAATATTATGAACCCGGAAGGACAGTTATGCCATAGGTCAAACTTCTGAGTTATAGCGAAATGGAATATATGTTACGGGTTTATTGTCGTGCTCTTAAAGTTCATCAAGAATGTATGCATCACGCCATAACTCAGAAGTTTGATCTATGGCATAACTGTCCTTCCAGGTTCATATGTACATTTGTATGTAACATACAAAAGCAAACGATAGCTCCGGAATGTGTGACTGAATTCCGTCTAGAAATAAATGTGCCAAATTTGATACAAATCGGTTCAGATTTGGATATGGGTCCCATATTTATTTTCTGCTTCTATATACATAACTTTTCAGCCCATTTTCCAGGAACTTGTCCCAGAAAAAACTTTAACCGTCGTAATGGGGGCAGCAAATACAAGTTGTTGCCAAACGAATCAAAGCGATTTGAGAGCAGGTCGTGTGGCCTTTTTTGGACGTATGAACTTGCCGACAAAAATATAGAAACTTTTGGGTTATACCATAAGGAATGAACCGACATAGGGTATTTTTGAAGTGGATCTAATTTTGGTAGCCTTTCGATAGTTATTGAGCCAACCAGCCGTTTGTGACCTAGTCACTGTAACATTTTTTAGAGCTCTTAGAAGCATAGTCTTGCTTGCAAAACAATATGGTTTTAGTCCGAATCACAAGTTCTACCTTCGATGAAAATTTCAAAACAATATCCTTAAGCGATAATTTTAATATTTCGTAAGGGAGGAGTTGTCCAATATATACATATGTTTAAATTATAGAGGTTGCACTAATATAGGACACTCTTTAACATACCGAACAGTCATTTTTGTTTGTCACAATAGGAATTTTTTAACTTTTAGAACCACTCTGTCGGATAGCATGGAGCAAGTCCACGAAAAACATTATATCGCTTTAAACAGGACTACATAGTGAATCTTCTGTAAAAATTTAAAAAACCGCACTTAAGCGAAAACGTTGAACTTTTGTGAAAACACGATCAATCGTACCAGATACAACCTCAAACCCATAATTAATCTGCGGCATTAAGAGAGCATAAGCAACCGCCACTTAACCCACGACGGAAGAAACAACTTGGTAGAATAAAACCTCCGAATAGTTGAACACACTTCACTTTCCCTACGTGGCTCTCGAATAAAAGTTTATCATCAACTAATATCCACAGCATTTTATGACAATTAACAAAACTTACTTGATTGTCACCAAGTATAATATTTAAATCATAGTGTCCAATATTCCGAAAAACCTGGTCAAAAATCGGGAAAAAATTTGTATCAATTCATACCAAATAGGGACAAATATTGTTTATAGGATCCCACTGCATGTAGTTATGAAGAAATATAATAGAAATATAATAATAGAAATATAAATCTAAATATTTAAGTTGTTTATAAAACTATGACAGTTTTTAAACATATTTTTTTTTTTTTGTAATTGTAATGAAAGGTATGTGAATCGTATTAATGATGTTCAGTTTCGCCAATGAATTGTGCGTTCTTTAAAAATTGATGCCCGTACTTGTTGATTGTTTTCAAGGTCCATTTTCACAATAAATGATGAAAATAGTTGTGAGTAAGATCGAGTTGGGCTGTGTACCTTATCATTTCATAAAAACGGAAGAGTTGTTTACCAATTTCCATCGAAACATCCTGCACATATTTGCACTTTTCGTTTTTATGTGATATTTAGTCTTGCAGATATATACATGTTTTCGTTGATTCAGAATGTCAAAATATAGTATAGGGTATCTTCCTGGCATTTAGCTTAAATTTAGAGTTTTGACTTATAGTAAAATTTTACTGCGAACAAATTTCTAGAATATTTTGATCTGATACGATCACATTTTATAGGAGATTTTAACGATTTGTGGATAAATGGACCAAAAAGACCCCTTTTATGACTCGCACGAGGGTTAATTTTTCTAAGAAAAATATTCCTCGCCGTTTTGTCAGTAAAGTTGTCAAAGACACCACATACCTAAAGTGCATGGATTCCAAGTAATCTTAACTCAAATATTTCCAAAACTGTAGAAATTGTAGAAGCTTGCACCCCTATTTTAGTTCCTTGTTTTTTTTTTTTAAATTTTATACCGACATTTCCTTGGTAAGTAATGCAAATAGAGACTTCATTTCTTTGGTGACTTATAGTGAAATTTAGCGGAAAGCATTTTTATATTTGGTGCCATTCTTCTAGAATAATGTTTTGTATGCCAATTTTGCCAAAACTCACATGAAGCACGACCTTAACCCTAAAATGTGTTTTTAATTTTGCATATTTCTTGAGAGTTTTGGCGTATTCTAGGACCTATAGTTAAAATTAATGGCGAACAAATTTTTAGAATATTTTGATCTGATACGATCACATTTTATAGGAGAAGGGACCAAAAATACTGACTGAAGGTTAAATAAAATAAAAAATGAAGCCAGCCACCCTAAAAACATAAGAATCTAAGGTTAAGCCAAAATCCATTCATTTATAGAGTTTTAGCCTGGTTTTTCGTAAAATTGGACACTGTGGCTTGGCAAACAAATTTAATAGATTTCGTCTTTGTGGGATTGAAATCAATGAGTTTTCTAAAGACCATGGTTTAAACCAAATAAGGCAATCATTGATTTCACGTTAACACTCGGTGAAGCTATTGTCACACATAATAAAAAATAGAGGACCCAATACGGAACCCTGGGCTACCCCACAAGTGAGTGGGACAGTTCTTGAAGATTTTCCATTCTAAACTACAAATGAGATCTACCAGACAAATATGATAAGGTAAGTTTACAAGCTGTCACCGAAAAATCGATTTCATCCATAATTTTCCTGACTAACATAGAACGAGAAACAGACTCGAATGCTTTGAACCGACAAAAGTATGGATAGGATTAAAGCTCAAAAATTTGCGGGAATATCGATAGATAGGGTTGTTTTATCACAGGGCCACTAGGAAACCCTTTGGTAAAAATGTCCAAAGGATCCTCGAACAGGCCCTTAACCACACAAAAATGTTGAACAAGGAAATGTCCACAAGGATTGGTTAGATAGGGCCTAAAATTGAACATAAACTAAGTTTCAACAATATTTAGAGAACCAAAGTTTGGACCAAATCGGTTGCTACGTCTATGTGATATCGCGCGTACCATTTTAGCGAATATTTTCGAACTTTTGTGGGGAGGTACCGGAAGGAGTGGACCTATAAGCACAACCTTCGAATTTCATCTAATATTCGAAGAAACATTACAATATCCAAAGTGCGGACGAACGCAGTATTCGGTTTGAGCTCTCCAGCCACTACATGTGGTGCCATAGGGTTTTTTTACAACTTTCGGGCTGTTTTCTCAAGAAGTATGGACTTGCCCCTGAAAAGGCTTTTACTTTCGTAATTGAGGCAGCGAATGCAATTTGCTTCAGCAAAAATCAAAGTGATTCGAGAGCAGGTCTTAAAGTGAACTTATCCGAAGTTTTGTGTGGGAGGTATCCGAAGAAGTGGATAAATATAGTCCATATTCGAACCTGATCTATATCAGCTAGATATATTAGGATGTGTAAAGTATGGACCAAATCGGTCACTCTCATCAAGAGTTATCGTGCGCACAATTTTTCCGAACTTTTGTGGGGGAGGTATCGGAAGGAGTGGACCGATATAACCCATCTTCGAACTTAAACTAAGTTTAGATAAAATATTACTAAAGCCAAATTTTGGACCGAGTTGGTTGATCCGTTCGAGAGTTATCGTGCGCTCCAGCCACACAGACAGACAGACGGACATGGCTAAATCAACTCCAAATTGTCTGAAACACATTTCGTCCAAACATACTTGGGGTCTAAAATCAAAAATTATTTCGATGAGGCACATTTTGCCCGTATGAGAGTGTATATGAGTGAATGTCAAAAAAATTTAGTTTCCATGAAGCCAAGGTTTACACTATTATAATACGCGAACTATTGCAATTTACCAGTAACTATGACCATGGCTAGATGAATTCAAGTGCTTTTGAACAAAGTTAAAAAATTGGGGAAATAATTTAATTTGCGTGGAAGTTATGACCGCGTAAATGAATAAAAATAGGAAAAAAACGTTGAAGCTAACGAGGTTTTTTACGTTACTATTTGATTGCTGATTAAACCGTTCAAATGACGGACATATGTCCAAAGTAAAAGTAGAAGAATACAAAAAGAAGATTACACTTCTAATGTATCACTTTTCGAAATTTCCACTGCTTCCACCTTTAATGGATGCTGACATTTTGAAGCCGGATTTTAGGTGTTTTTCGTATTTTTAACGCAAAAAACAATTAATAGGATTAAAGTACTCGCAATTAAGTAAAATTTTATATGTATATTGGCTATGTAGCCCACACAGCAGCAGAGCAATCTACTGCCAAAGGCCAAAATTTAGTGCGATATTTTATCTAAAAAACATATTTTTGGGTACAGTATTTACAATATCCTTTTGAGTGTGCTGGTACCCCGCGATATTTTAGTTTTTCGGCGGTCCGGATCATATAAATCATAGATCGTGAAAATCCATCCCCTAGAACGGCGAAAACAGCAACTGCAAAAACCGAAAAATGTGCGAAAAATTTTTTTGAAAATATCGCGTATTTAGTCGCTTTTTCTGTGGATCGTTTTCTTGTCAATGAAAAAACTGACAGATCTCTCGTGGTTTTGCGAAAACAGCGGTTTAAAAAATTTAGTGGCATGGGAGCTGTATCCGATTTATCCCGAAAATAGTGTGTGATGCTACATCCACGCTTCTTGATGGATTTGATCGAAATAGGATTAGATCGATGTATTTTTCCACGGTTGGTAGTGAAATCGGATGCGCATAAAAAGTGTATGCACTTTGTGCAAATTATAAGCGTTATACAGATTGTTGCACACTAAACTGCAGACGACGCTACATCTTAGCGGCCAAAGTAAATCCTGGCAAATGTGTACAAATTAAAAGAGAAGAATTCACAGTATTGATAAACCGCATGCGCATCAAGCGCTTTTGAGGATTTCGCGATTTACACGCATTTTAAATGATACAGTTTTATTTGAAGATTATACCGCATTCAAAGGAAACCAACATATATTTGAACGTTACCCATATCATCCGCTAGATGTTAGCGTGTATTCGAGAAGTGATTAGAATAAAACACGTGATTTTTTGCGCGAAATTTAACTGAAATAGAAGAATAACTCCCCTAATTTTCTTACATTTCCTTCAACTAACTCACAAAAAAATTTGAAAAATATTTTCTCTTACAAAAATTTTATAACTTCCCGCGATGTTTAGATTACGTACATATTTTTAAAACATTTTTCCGATGCATAAACGGCTTAAATTTTAATAAAACAAGTTGCAAGCAAGCAATTTTTTAATTCTTTCTTAATTTCCGCGAAAATTTACAACTTTGTCACTAATATTATGGGACCTCAGTAATCATATAGTACGTAGGAAGCCCTTAATTAACAATGTTTCGCAATATAATGAGTAGCGTTGTTTTAAGATTTATTCAGAATCAGAATTAAAACCGCCATAACTTTTGCGCGCAACAACCAAAATTAGTATCTCGAACAGATTTCAGAATCGGAATTTTTTCCCAATCTATGTACCAAAAATCTTTCATGTAGCTTAAACATTTTTTTTATTTTTTTTTATGGAAAACTAAAAAATTTTGATATTTCCTCATATACCCTCGTTAGCATAAATGCTGAGGGTATAAAAATTACATACTAAATTTGAAGGCTATTAAATTAAAATTTACTGAGTTATAGCAAAATCGGGGAATGATATATAGGGACTATATCAAAATGTTGACCAATTTTTCTCAAAATCGATAAAACTAATGATCGACCTATGAAAACATCGCATATTAAATTTGAAGAATATTCAAATAAAATTGACCGATATTTGGTAAAATCGGGAAAAGATATATGTATATGGGGGCTAAATCCAAATCTAAAGCGATTTTTGTCAAAATCAATAAAACTGATTAGGGGCCTAAGAAAATATCAGGTATTTATATTGGAGGCTATTCTCTTAAAATTGAACGCGTAATAGCAATATCGGGGAAAGATATATATGGGGGCTGTACCCAAATCTGAACCGATATGGACCAAAGTTGGTATTTTTCATTTCTATGCCCTCATAAGTACTTGTACAAAAATTCATCATCCTAGGTCAACTCCTTCTATTTTTGTCCACGTTTACAAGGAAGCGGCACCACTGTGCGGCGTGTCTTAAGACACCACTTGTAGAGAAATACTCAGGAAATGTCGCCAACATTACTGAGGAGTATTTTTCCATCGTTGAAATTTTTGATGTTGCCTGGCCGGAGAATCGTACCCACGACCTTCAATGTGCAAGGCGAGTGTGCATACCATTGCACCACAGTGGCACCCATACGATGAGTTCTCTTCCATATCTGGGGAAAGCAAGTCGTCGTTAGAATAGAGTTTATTAAATCCAAAATAGGATCAAAAACGTTGGGAAATATTAATTTCATGAAATCAACTGGAATACCATCAACGCCGATGGATCTCGATTTGATCTTATTTAGAGCAAAATGACATCTTCAACGAAAACACAGCTGAAGGAAAACCCATTATCAGACATTTCAGCAACTTGAAAATCAAAATCAGTGGCATCTGATCTTCTGCCAGCAAACGAGTCATTCAGAGCATCGACATCAATATCTGGCACCTCACCTCACCACCCATATATCCGGAAGTTCTTAAAAAACGCCACAGGGCAGTAGAGCCCATGGCATTAAACTTCTGGAATAATATCTTCTGCGATCACGTGGAACTATAGATTTAGCTCTACTGCGATATTTGCAAAAGACTTTCCAATTTTCGGTTCTCCTGTTACACTGGTGAGACCTAAAGGCCAAATGTCGAAGCGAAGTAATGTGATTTGCATTAATGCTGTGATGAGAATTAATGGAACAAATCCAAACAAACCGGTAATAAGAGATGATACCATGCAACATTAGACATCCATACCGGAGACATTCCGAGCAGAGACTGCAAAAGCCGATAAATAGGAATAGAAACCATTCCAATCTATATTCCTGTAATCACGAAACTCAACAAAAACACAGAAAGTGCTAATTTGGATGTTTAGAGAGGCAAAAACAAGTGAAAGATCTGATATAGCGGGACATATAACCTGATCAGACATATGGAGCATGGAATAATCACTAACCAACATAAAATCAATCAAGGAATATAAGTTATTAGTTACACCAAGTTAGTAGGTTTAGAATTGTGCAAAATAGAAATATTTAAACCGTAGCAAGTAGAACGTATGGACGTAGCCTTCTGTAAATCGAACAAGTTAGAGTTTATATCCCCACAAACCACTATACTATCGCACTCTAAAAATTAGTCAGTATGAATATCTTCAAAAAAGCAAAGCTAGCAGGAAATAAATACCAGTGTTTGAATTTGCTACCAGCACAGCACTGAAATCACTAAAAATATGCTATTGCTATGCTGTGCTGTTTTCAAAACCAAAATCAAAAACTGTTGCTGTGCTATGCTGCGAACATAAAATTAGCACAGCACATGGTCTATGCTGTGCTTCTGAAATCTTCACAGCACATAGCATAGCATAGTCATGCAAAATAAAAACGAAAACTGTTGCTGTGCTATGCTGCGAACATAAAAGTAGCATAGCACATGGTCTATGCTGTGCTTCTGAAATCTGCGAAGCACAAAGCATAGTATAGTCATCAAAATCAAAAACGAATTCTATTGCTATGCTGTGCTGCAGACATTTTAACAGCATAGTAAACAGCCGCAGTCAAGAAAACAAAAACGAAAACTATTGCTGTACTGTGCTATGAACAAAATCAACAGCATAGCATCAAACATAACCCAGAAAAATGCTTGGTGGCAAAGAAGTATGTGTTTTTTTGACATTTTTTCTATTTTTACATTACCATACGTTTTGGACAAATATGTTTGTTGAACTCATTTTGCAACGCTTACAATTAAAAACGTAGGGGAACACACATACAATTCATTTATAAACAAGTGTATACTCTTATTAATTAATCTAACAACGTATTTTGAATTAGATAAACAATTTATTCCAAAAAACTTTAATGAAAACTGTTTAGTCATTATGACGATAGATGTACTCTTTAAAATAAAAACATCCATTAACAAGTTTGTCTTTAGAAAATATAAAAAATGAACTATTATGTTTGTTAATTGACAAAACAGTAATACAGTCGGACCTCGATTATCCGTGATGGTCAGGACCGGAGGCATTACGGATAATCGATATTCCCGGATAATGGAGGCAATGCTTTTATGCAGTTTTTGAACATATTTTGAAGTAAAAATGGCCTAATATTGTACAATAATATGAAAATCTGCAATTTTTATTAAATTTGTTACGGCAATCCACCAAATTTTAGAAGAACACATAATATCATCATCACCAAATTCATCTGAATTGACTTTGTCCCATGGTTTTTGTGATACCATAAATACACAAATTGTGTAATACGGGAGAATTTCCAGTTTTCGTTTTTTTACATTTTGTTTGATTAATCAGATTAATTGAAAAGTGTGTTTTTACTCCCGGGTAATGAAGTTAATAACGAAAAATAGAAGAAATGGAAAAAACTTCAACATCACGGATAATGGATAATCGAGGTTCAACTGTATATATTTGTTTAAAGTACCAAAAAATCTCTTATGTGAAATTGTTACGAATCTCTTTACCTGAATGAAAAAATTAAGAAATAAGGAAAGAAACCCCATGACAATTTGCTTATTATTATTATTGGTCGACTGTAAAATGCCCAAACATTCCTGTATGTTCTGCAACTAAGTAATTGTTGTTATAGATAACAAAATTTCAATGAAAATATTGAATAATTGATCGTTCTAAAAATGTTCTTAGGACAAATATAAAAACATTTCGAAAGACCGTTAAAATATAACAAATTTGACACAAAATATAAAAATATAGTAACAATAGTTTCTTGAAACTAATTTATTTAGTCGGGAACCATACTAGCATGAATTGTCGGATTTTTTATGCGGCACCCTTCTAATACTTTTAGTTTTGTTAAAAATTAAGATTGTGAGAGTTTGAGCTCAATCGGAGTATGTTAACACGTTCCACTGGGTCCCCAAATTTCCATTATATAGCCAAAATTAAAATCTGACCCGATTTTCAAAAATGTTTGTGGGATTACTTGTTTAGCAACTTGTAAACTGTTTTCATCGATTGGACAATAAATGTGATCTGTAAAGTGATTTTGTGAAAATTCGCCAATATAAATTAACATTGGTCCCCATTTTATAGGGCCAAAGGCGAATTTTCACAAAATCGCTCTATAGACCACATTTATTATCCAATCGATGACAAAAGTACCATGTATGTACCTTGTAAGCAATAAACAACAATGAATAACTCATAGGGCCATTATTATAAGTTTTCTTTTACTATTGGATGTATTTGAAAACGCAAAATTATAAGTTAATACCAAGAAAGTTCTCCTTGAAATTGAATGATCCCTTTTAATATTATTTCAACCGGAACGCTAAAAAATTTGATCGAAAAATCCAAACTATAACCAAAGAAGCCTTATTTATAATAATGGGGGTTAGTGAGTTTGCTGGGTTAACATTAATTATGCTATGCTATGTAGAAATGTTTACAGCATAGCAGAGCACAGCAATCGTTTTTCGATTTCATGACTATGCTATGTGCTATGCTACTTTTATGTTCGTAGCATAGCACAGCAACAGTTTTCGTTTTTGTTTTTGAAAACAGCACAGCATAGCAATAGCATTCGTTTTTGATTTTGATGACTATGCTATGCTATGCTACGTTTATGTTCGCAGCATAGCACAGCAACAGTTTTTGATTTTGTTTTTGAAAACAGCACAGCATAGCAATAGCACTCGTTTTTATTTTTGATGCTGTGGCTATGTGCTATGCTGCGTCACTTTCACAGCACCAGCATAGACCTTGTGCTGTGCTGTGAAAAACTAGTAGCAAATTCAAACACTGATAAATACACAACGCCAAACAAGACCTTGGCATTACCAGACATGAACTCAATAAAGAGGGATTCAAATTTATCTAATACAGATGATTTATACACAACTTTGTAGGAGATTCCAGACTAAATGTATATGCACAAATTTGTACCCTGGAATATTTATTGCACGACTAGATATATGAGGTTTAAAACTCGGCCCCAACAACATTAGAACCATGACACAATAGATATAAATTCAGAAAACTTTGTAGTGTTTATAGACTGCCTAATACTACGACAATTTATATGAGCAATATTAAACCAGGATTTCGGAGTCGAGGTATATTTTGGCTCGACTCCGACTCCAGGCCAGTTTTTTACGTCTCCGGTTCCGACTCCGAGGATAAATATATACCACTAAAAATGTGGACAAATATTTAACTTTTTTTCTTTAGAACATTTTAGAATGTTCATTAATACTCAACTACAGAACATCAATATGAAGTAACATTCATATTTATATTATTTCTACTGAATATTAAATTGACAAATAGCAACAAAATACAACTTAGAAAATTTTTGTCAGTTTTACCATTTTTCCCCGAGTGTATTCAAAAAAAAAAAATTTAAAAATAAACTCGATCGACGAGTTTCTAGATTTTTATGCCCTTAATAGATGTTTATGGTCATCATATAATAAAGATTTTATCTAATCTTATGTAAAAGCTCTTCAAAATATGATACAGGAATATCAGGCTGTGAGAAAATCATAATCATAATAACCATCCGTATTTCATACATAGGCAATAAATTATGAAATGTACAGAAATACATAAACATACGGGTAAAACTGATAAAGGACAATGAAAACGTGACAATATCGATTTTTGGAACCTACATAAAATTCTCGGAGGAACTTTTTTGTAGATTTTTTTCATGTTCAAGAACAAAACGGACATGGAAGGAACTGAGCTATATGGTCGAAATATTCTACAAAAAGCTTTCTCATTCTATTTAACTGAAAACATGTCATCTCAAAATGATGAAACAATATCGTCAAACAAAGCAATAGAGTATTTTTTGAAGCGTTATTGGGGACTAATCAAAAGAATCACTACGTCATTACTTAGAAATGTCAGCTATGGGATCCTTTGGGTTACTTCCCAGCAAAATGTTCGATGCCAAAGATGCCATTCAATCATGGGTGAAAGTGATCTGGCATGGCATCTTTTTAGCATATTCATCGATTAATTTTATATGAGCGTGGACCCCAAAAGATGCTATTCATTTTTGATCAAAAGCATGTCATTATACCAATGCTTTGACATGTCATTTTCACCAATGCTTTGGCATGTCATTTTCACCAATGCTTTGGCATGTAATTTTCACCAACTCTTTGCAATGACATTATCATTACGACGAGAGTTTTAACAACGTGGGTTGTGATTTCGAGTCTCCGAAAACATCAAGCCTATTGTAAATAATTAATAGGCCTTGACTTCCATTTGGTGTTACAGTGTAAGCAGTATGATAACCGAAGAAATGACAATGTCTTTCGACGGAGTCGAACAGGATGATTTCTCACAAAAGACAAGATAAAAAAAAAAAACAGTAGACCTTTGTGAGAAGACCAGTGGGTCTTCCTACAGAAGACTTGTAGGACTTATATAGAAGACGTAAAGAATCAATTGGGCCAACAAATATTTTAGACATGAATTTTGTAATCAAAATAGAGTTGAAGAAGTCTAGACTTCAAAGGATAGTAAATATCCTGTGAATCGTCCTATAACTACCGTTCGCTTAAATGTTTTCTTATAGATTTCTTTTCAAATAAATAATGTGTTTGAAAAAATTTGGTGTGCCGAATTTAGTGTTATATTTCTATAATGTAGAAAAAAATTGCCCGGAGTCGGAGTCGAGTTATTTTTTTCGACTCAGACTCCGACTCGAGCAAAATTGCTCGACTCCGACTCCGAACCCCGGTATTAAACGTGCTATTACATGATTCTTAAACATATATAATATACCCATTGTTGGCCAAAAAGAATTGGCGTACTTATAGTGGCGAACCATTTATAAGAATAAGAGAAAATAGTATTTAAATTTACAAAATTCATAAATGCACAATATAGACAATTACAAAACAACTGATCAAAAAAAAAAAAAAAAAAAAAAAATAACAAGGAAATAAATTAAAGAGAAATTAACAATAATAAAAAAAAAAACAAAATAGATAAACACAGTTACTCACCTCACACTCATCGGAAAATACAAGCCACCGTAAGCCGGTCAGAATTAAGGATTTTTAATTTCTGAATCACTTTCAGATGCCGAAGTCTTTTACATACAAAATTTAAATGTTCCTCCGCAGGAGAAAAGTTATCGGTAAGTTATACCCGATTACATAGATTACCACCTTGACCAACCAGTATATCAGAAATACGAAGATTTTTTGTTTTTTAATACTCCATCACGCCAACTTATTAAATTTAACCAATATCTGCTTCTTATGATTAATATAACATATGTACGTGGTTAATGTCAATACTGATAACTGACATGTTAAAAAGGACCCCAGGCAATCACCGGCGACTCCAAATCATCATCCAAACCCTCAGGCAGGTCGCCTATAAGTATATCGGGTTGCTAATCAATCTTCATCAACACATATGAAATTATGCGTAATCGCTAGTACTATAATTTTAAAATTGGTTATTTGAAATAACCGAATGCGCATCGCAGTAACATCAAAAATAAAAAAACATAAAATCAGGCCTCAAAATGTCGGCATCGATAAAAGGTGGATGTAGTGGACATTTTATAATACATAATAGGATGACACCTTAGAAGTTTAATGTTGATTTTGTATTCTTCTACTTTTGCTTTGGGCAGATATCCAAAATTTAAACGGTTTGACCGGCAATCGAATAACAACGTATAAAACTCGTTTGCTTCAACGTGTTTTTTACATATTTTTCCTATTTTAACTGAAGACTGAGTTGATACTCGGTCATGTCATCATGTAATGTCATCTTACAAAGCCGAATGAGCTTTGCGGGAATACCAAAATCAGACTTAGCTTGCCTTTTAAATTGAAAAAATGGTAGGTGTTGATCTGCATTTCTTGAGTCTTTTCAAGGATGTGTCTCAAGGTAAATATCTAGTCATTATACCCCTGTAAGTGGAGCACACAGTCTTATATCGCTTCTTGTGGGCGGGACATAGGATAATCAATTTTCAATCGTCGTTTCATGCACTTTATCAGCGTATCGCCTCCAGCCTTAAACAGCTCAGCTGGTAGGCCATCGGCTGCTGCGGCCATATTATTCTTCAACCTGTTTACAGCTGTCTTGTACCTCATCTTGACTGGGCGATATACACTCAATACCATCTTCTGGGATTGGATCTTGGAAATCTGCGTCGCCTTCGCTGGTATTGGATACCAACAGTATGGAAAAATGCTTATTCCATATCCTGAGCACACTATCTGTATAAGTTACCAAATTACCTTAGCTTTGATGTGAATCAGGGCTAGTCTTTCATGAACCGGGGTGAAACTGGAAACCAGATGTTTTAACCTCCGACCAACTATAAATCCGGAACCAAACTCATGCTTTATGTCATGGCAGCTATAGCACAGTGCGCCTTCTTTGGGTGTTGTTGTGACTCCGTTCCCAATCCATCGTATTTCCTGTATGACAGTTATAGCGGCCTTGTGTTTTGTAAGAACATCAGCACTGGCAGCGCCTTTTCGATAAAAGTTCGGACAGTCCAGGTTCAGCTTCGTACTTCATGGTCCTTAAAACGTTGGCGGGGGTCGTCAACTTTAGAGCAGTTTGTTTTTCTTTTCTTTCGTTTTTTTTTCATAGTAGGCTGATTTTTTCTAGGGCTGGGTTACTAAACCGACGCCCAAGCTCATGTTTTTAACGTTCTTATGGGTGAACGCGCGACACATGTTAGCTCACTACCATTAACGGCTGTTAAAGGCAGCTATTTCAGGTGACACCACGGGGACGTCAGTGTCCACTTGAGATGAGAGAGAGACCAAGAAAAGTCCTAGGCTTTGCCATGTTAAAGCCGATCAGGACCGTTGCTTGGTATCTTTCATCCCCTACGTCACCCAATGAATGATCATCTACCCAATTCAAAAGAGCTCTTCCATTTATGTTAGTGACTTGTATTCACCGTATTTGTTACAAAATATAGCAATTATAAAGGAGGATTTTTCAGTGATTACATTGACTGATTTTTTCAGATCAGTGTGTTTTTGTAATGAATTTAATCGTTCTTAACGGCAAACGTGGTATTGGTATTTTAGACTCGCCAAAGACTCACCTTGGAAATCTGGAGATATTAACTACCCGGACAGTTACTCCTACACTGACTATAAGTTCACTTCTACCCAATACATGCACTAGCACATCTACACGTCTATTGTTCTACTTCTATGTTATTGTGATCTATCCATTTAAAGAGTTAATCAATATATTCAATTAAACACGTTTTCTCACAATATGCTATGTATGCTACAGCATATTTAGACAAGAAATTCCTACCATTCTCATACAAATGGGTATATGCACACATATGGATATGTTCTAGTCTGATATCCTGTCAATGTCTATAATCAACAATATTACATTTCATGGACTTTTGTATCAAATGTTTGCTAATATTAACTGGGAAGGAAGTACTATGCTAAATAAACACATACATATGTATGTATGTATATAAACATGTAGTCGTACAAACGCCCTCACACATCAACACAAAATTGTGATCAATATTGAAACACAAGCAATCCTTGACGCATAACAAATCACGTGCACAAACAATCGAATGGGTTTGTGAAAAGTCATCGCCATGACAATAGTCATACTAACATTTTGAACATTTTGTTAAAATTTCACACAAACAACAATCTGAGGCAGATGAGTATTACATTCTGCCGCAGAAAATAAAGAAATGAATACCAGCACTTGGACACAATCGAGGGTTTACATCTTCTGAACAATGCAAGTATAACAATCCCGATAAACTCTAGAAAATTTTTAAAAAGAAATTTGAGAACTTACTGTTTCCATACATATTTAGATTGTAAATATGCTTGTTATTCATTACAGTTTTCGTGTAAGACTGAGATGCTTTAAATATTCCTTTCAGTTGCTACAGGTGATTTTTTTATACTTTTACGTTCGGAACTAATCATAGCTGTCGTAAAATGAATTCTTCATTTGCAATCTCTAACGAATGTGCTTTTGTGTAGATGCGTATACACATACATACAAACATGTATAACTCACTGTTAACATTTCTTTTTAATTTGGATCATTTACAATTCCGTTTCGTTTTAGTCGTCCAAATGAAATCATACTACAAATTAAATTGAAAGAGATGGATGAACCACTGTGGGGTAACGTTCGGGATGTTCGCCGTGACAACTGAGAATTGTGGGTTCGAAACTATGAAAAGTATAATACCACATATTTCAGTGATGGTTGAAAATATTTGTTTAATTTTTCACTTTTCGGAATACTGAACTACATCATTTTCGACTGAAATTCAGAAAATATAAATTGAAGTTCAGAAATTCTATTTTAAATTCAGAATTTCCAGTTGAAATTCAGAACTTCCATCTAAAATTTAGAATATGTAAGAGTTTTATTTAATTGAATTAATTGAGCTATCATGACCTAAGGAGTTTTGTATTGAAAAGTGATATCTAGCCAAGTCTACACACATCCAACCAATATGCTACGATCGTTTCGCTGGTGGTTTATGGCTATAAATTTTTATTTAATTGTTGTCTTATTAGGACGAAGGTCATTTATTTGTGAGAGTTTTATTTAATTGAATTAATTGAGCTATCATGACCTAAGGATTTTTGTATTGAAAAAGTGATATCTAGTCAAGTCTACACACATCCAACCAATATGCAACGATCGTTTCGCTGGTGGTTTAATTCAGCTCATCAGGCATATTTAGATGTGATGCTAGACAAAGGCTGAGTTTGAAAACTTGTATATATACTAAACTTATTGCAAATTTGCAGTTGTGATACAATAAACTAAATGCTTAGTAAAAATTTACGTTACAATTCAAATTCCTAAATTAACTTAAGTCTATCAGATACATTCGTAACAGGTCTTTCCTTGGTTAAGAATTGATATTGCAATATTATGAACCTACTGTAATATGAATATATTTATGTTGTGTTATTTGTTCTTATAGACGAATCTCTCTTGAAGAATTCGCCAAAAAAGTCTTTATCTTTAGATAAATTGGCTATAATTTGGAATTTTTACAAGGGCATGTCGCGCGAAATAGGCAGTTATTTCTTGGCCACTTAAATAAGTAGTTAAGTGAGTAGTCACGACTTTTAGTAACCAGTTTTTTATACCCTCCGTCATAATATGGAGGGTATAATTAAATTTGTCATTCCGTTTGTAACACATCGAAAGTATATATATTGTTACGGAATTAGGTTTAACTAATCTCCGTGTAGACGTTGTTTTATTCCCCGATACGATTTGTACCAAATAAAACAGGGTTCGTTTAAGATTACGTTTCTACAATGCTTTATTTACTTTATTACACTTATTCGGAACTGACTGTTATAGCTAAGTACACAGCTTTACTTTACTTCTTTACTAGTCGATGTTTACACTTCGGTATAAAATTCACAACTGCCCACTGTTTGGCCGGCATCTCATATTTATACCCAAAATCTCTTTGGTCTAGAATTATCTAGAAATCTGGCAACACCTCGAATCTGTGCAATGAACACACAGACGCACATTCGCACTAAGCGAACAACCATACTCACATACATACATGGGGGGAATACAGGCGGACGACAAGCAAAGTAATGACATAATTACAACAACAAACAAATGCAAGAAAGAAGTAGCAACTAAACGATAATTACATGATTATGGCAAAACAAAATAAAAACACATTAATGAAAGGTAAAGTAACCTCTAGAATAATGAAGATAATTCGACATGATAATTGTTGTTGCTTAAATAAAGTAACTGCGTAATAAAACTTTACGTTACAATTCAAATTTTTAAATTAACGGAAATTAAACTAAATTAACTTAAACCTATCAGTTACATTCGTAACATTGCCTCCCGCTTAAGCCTGTTCGTCCCGAATAGGCACAGTTCCCTCTCTGTGGTATGGGCATTGGTAACACACTGCCTCCCGCTTAAGCCTGTTCCTCATGACCGGGCACAGTTCTCGTTCCATAGCGGGCCAACCGTTCTAGATGTACCACCTTTATCTTTGATCTAGGGCTGTCGCTCTTCTGTATGCGATACACGACGTCATTTATTTTCGTGACTACCTTGTAGGGGCCTTCCCAGTGCGTTTGTAATTTGGGGCATAGTCCTTTTTTCCGTTGTGGGTTAAACAATAGTACCAGTTGCCCTTCTTGGAACCCATCAGTATTTGCCGCTCGATCGTACCTCGCCTTCATGCGGTTGCTGACCTTTTTTATCCGATGGCGTACTGCATCGTGGACTTCACTGAAAGAGTTTTGACTGTTTTCATCGTTATCAGTTTCGGGGTTTGGTGTGGCACCGAAGATCAAGTCACCAGGCAGCTTCAATTCATTCCCGAACAAAATTTTGGCTGGGGTTCGAGATGTGGAGTCATGAATGGCCGACCTATAGGCTAGTAGGAATTTTGGAATATGCTCATCCCAGTCTCTTTGGCCGCTATCTACCACCTTCCGTAGATGCTCTTCCAGGGTGCGATTAAATCTTTCCACCATGCCATCTGATTGTGGATGCAGGGGCGTTGTCCTCGTTTTCCTGATTCCGTAGGTGTCACACATTTCTTTGAAGATCGCTGACTCAAAATTTCTTCCTTGATCGGAATGAACCTCGGATGGGACACCATAGCGACAGATCCAATTCTTGCTGAACACATCCACTATTGTCTTGGCTTCCTGGTTGGGAATGGCATAAACCTCTGGCCATTTGCTGAAGTAATCCATGACCACTAAGACATACCGGTTCCCAGAGTCGCTTATTGGAAACGGTCCAGCCACATCCATTGCAATTCTTTCAAATGGAGCTCCTGAATTATACTGTTGCATGTGGCCTCGACTCTTCCGGGTTGGACCTTTAGCTCTTATACACCTCTCACAGTTGGCAATCCAGTCTGCGATGGATTTCTGACAGCCGACCCAGTAGAACCTCTGCTTTATCTTTTCAGCAGTCTTTGTCACACCAAGGTGTCCTCCACTTGGCCCATCGTGAAACTCTGACAAGACATCTTTTATTTTGGAGTCTGGTACGACAATCAAGTTGCGGTGAGTTTTTCCATCGTCGCTCTCCCACTTACGATGTAGGCACCCATCTATTAGAAGTAGACTGTTCCACTGGGCCCAATAAGATTTCAAAAGTGGGCTTTCGGGCGCTATTTCTCTGCGACTAGGGCGTGCGCCCGTTTCCATAGCAGAAATTATTTTGCCTAGGGTGCGATCTTTTCTTTGTTCCGCCGACCAATCCTCGCCTGATTCAACCTGCAGTAGCCGGACATCGACGATACTTGCTTTGCCTTCAGCCTTCGAGCAATGTCTGCATTCAATTTTGCATGGCCGACGAGACAGGGCATCAGCATTACCGTGTTTTCCACCTTTTCTGTGCTCGATACTTAGGTCATAACTCTGAAGCCTTTCGATCCAACGGGCCAATTGACCTTCCGGGTTCTTAAACTGGAGCAGCCATCGCAGAGCGGAATGATCGGTTCTTAGCAGGAAGTGCTGTCCATACAGGTATTTGTGATAGTGTTTGATGCTCTCCACAACTGCCAGCAGCTCTCTCCTCGTCACACAGTAATTCCTCTCAGGCTTTGACAATGTTCGGCTGTAGTACCCGATGACTTTTTCTTGGCCGACTATTTCCTGGGAAAGGACACCACCGATCCCGTATGCACTGGCGTCAGTGTCCAACACAAACTTACCACCGGGTACAGGGTACGCCAAAAGAGGAGCTTTGCAGAGCATGTCTTTGAGTTTTTGGAATGCCTCTTCCTGGTCGTTGCTCCATAGAAATTTCTGCCCTTTTTGAGTCAGTCGGTGTAAGCTTGCGGCAATGTTGGCAAAATTGGGGACAAACCGACGGTAATAGGTGCAGAGACCCAGAAAGCTTCGCAGCTCATGGAGGTTTCGAGTCTGCGGCCAGTCTCTGACGGCTTTAATCTTCTCGCTATCCGTCGATATGCCCTCCGTCGTCACATGGTGCCCCAGGAACTTCACCTCTCGCTGGAAGAGGTTACACTTCTTCGGGTTAAGTTTTAGACCCGAAGACGATAGCTGCTGGAGTACATTCCTTAAATTCGTGAGGTGTTCGTCGAAGGTCTGTCCCATGACTATGATGTCATCCAAGTATATAAGGCACGACTTCCACTGCAACCCTTTCAGCACCCGCTCCATCAGCCTTTCAAAGGTGGCCGGGGCGTTGCAGAGCCCGAATGGCATGACATTAAATTGCCAGAGACCGCCGTTAACGCCAAACGCTGTCTTTTCCTTATCTTTTTCGGCTATCTCTACCTGCCAGTAACCACTCTGCAGATCGAGGGTAGAGAACCATGACGTCCCGGCTAAGGTGTCTAGTGTGTCATCGATTCTTGGGAGCGGGTAGCTATCTTTCTTGGTGACATCATTTAGTTTTCTGTAATCCACACAAAATCTGGTACTTCCATCTTTCTTCTTGACCAGTACTACTGGGGAACACCAGGGACTCGACGACGGTTCGATCACACCACTCTCCTCCATTTCGCTTATCAACTTCTGGACTTCGTCCCTTTTTGCCAGTGGAACGCTTCTTGGGGCCTGTTTTATTGGTCTTGCGTCTGCTGTGTTTATTTCATGTTTCACCGCCGATGTTCTTCCTTGATGCCCTTTTGTAGACGCAAAGGTAGAGGCATGTTTCCATAATAACTGCTTGGCCTTGTTCTTCTCGGAAGGTGATAAGTTCTGTGTCCACTCTTTGATGTAACCATCGAGGTGCTTCTTTTCCGTGGCTGCTGATTTTTCGGTGTTATTTTCCAAATTGATTACAGCTTCGGCTGGTGTACATTGTCCAACGTCGGAAAATTGGCAAATTTGTTCTTGCTTATCTGACAGGTTCAAAACTCTAACTGGAATCAGTCCATCGTCGTTGCTTTTCACCAGGGCATTCGCTATTAAGATGTTACTATTTTTGTTCTCTGCTGGTTCCACCACCCACAATTTCCCGACTCCACAATCTCCATCCATTGGTACCCATATCAATGTTTCGGCACAAGGCGGTATAATCTCTGGATGTTCCGTAGTCAGACGTCTTATAGGTGTGTTTTCATCGTAGCCCATATTTAATGGAATTTCCACATTGGACCATGTCATCACACGTTCTTTCATATCCAGATTAAGACCAAAGGCAATCATAAAATCTGCGCCTATGATAACTTCGTCTACGATATCAGCCACTATAAACTCGTAGTCGACCGATTTATTGGCAATAGTAAGTCTCACGGTTATCTTTCCATGTACTGCCGCAGGCTCCCCCGTTGCTGTGCGCAGTCTGACTCCATTTAGTGGCGTTATCTTTCCTTCTGCCAGATCTGATCTGATGATTGACTTTGATGCGCCTGTATCCAAGGTCAGAATTCGCTTGTCGCCATTGATGTAACCAGTTGTTGTAAGGTTGTGGTTTTTCTGCTGTACAATCGCTATGGAGATTGTGGGGCCGTCGTCGATGGGAGCCAGTTCACGCCCCGCTGGACTGGCTCGATTTAGTTTAACGGTGACTCATTTGCAGAACGTTGAGCCACTCTTTTACTTTCTTTTGACGGGGATGGTGACGATGACCTCGATCCTTGGCCTTAGTTGGTGCTGCCGTATACCTTCCTTGTAATACCCGCTTCATTGCTTCCTCGATCTCGTTAACACGATATTTGGGTTCATCGAACTCGGTATCCAGTTGGCGGACCTTGTGAGTCTGGGGATTGGTGATTATTCTTGCCGTCTCTTGTGTAAGGGCGTACGACACGGTTTCAGCAAATGACGATTTTGGTGACGCATACGTTGCACGTTTGATCTCGGCGTCACGTATACCATTCACAAATGTTTCGATTTTCATACGGTCCAACAATGGATGGTTTTCTCCTGGATACGTCATTAGCACCAAACGTTCTACTTCCGTTGCGAAGTCCTGTAAGGTCTCATTTGGCTTCTGTACTCTTCCCCTTAATTCCATTAGGTAGATGTTTTGCTTATGTTCACCACCGTACTTGCGTTCAAGAGCAGCCATAATATCTCCATAACTGTTTCTAGAAGCGGCGGGAATAGTCTGTATTACCTCAGCAGCACCGCCCTGCAATGCCATTAGTAGTGATACAGCCTTGTCGTTGTCGTTCCACGAATTTCTCGAAGCAACCGTCTCAAATTGTAATTTGAAGACATTGAAAGAGGTTGAGCCGTCGAACACAGGAGGCTTGATTTTTAACGTGTTATGAATAGCTCTCACTGGGCCACCTTTGATTTCCAGTTCCGACATTTTCTTCTCTATGCCCAGAATCTTCTCATCTTGAGCCAGAAATTTCTCGTCAACAGACAAAATCTTTTTATCCAACTCTTTAATTTGTACCTCCACGTTTTCTACTCTCTTTTCAATCACCATCGTGATGTTCTCGAGTTTCTCGTTAATTGTTCTAGAATTCATCTCTAGTTTCTCTTCCATGCTCTTAGCGATTTTTCTAGAGTTCTCTTCTAACTTTTCCTCTAAGTTGTCGTCGAATTTGGCAAATCTTTCCTCCAATTTTCTGGAATATTCTTCACTCTTTCTAGAATTTTCTTCGCTCATTCGACAATTTTCTGCTTTCATTTCCATCATAAGTCTGGAAGTTTCTTCGCTCTTTCTGGAATTTTCTTCCATTTTAGCATCTAATTTCTCCATCATCATAGCCAGCATTGATTTCAAATCGTCACCCCTGGCAGCTACCGACGAAACTTCCTCAACGCTGGATTCGCCCTTTGCCGATAACTCGACTTCCTCCTTCTCGAACTCATATTCATCGATGTTCATTCCACGGCGCTCGAACTCTTCCAACAAGCGTTTTTGTAGTTCGGCCTTGTTGCCAGTAGAACACAACTCCAACTTACTTAGCTCCTTCTTCAAGTCTTCCACTCGCAGATCCTTAAACTTCATTGTAGGATGATCGTAATCTCACTGCTGACACCAATTGTTACGGAATTAGGTTTAACTAATCTCCGTGTAGACGTTGTTTTATTCCCCGATACGATTTGTACCAAATAAAACAGGGTTCGTTTAAGATTACGTTTCTACAATGCTTTATTTACTTTATTACACTTATTCGGAACTGACTGTTATAGCTAAGTACACAGCTTTACTTTACTTCTTTACTAGTCGATGTTTACACTTCGGTATAAAATTCACAACTGCCCACTGTTTGGCCGGCATCTCATATTTATACCCAAAATCTCTTTGGTCTAGAATTATCTAGAAATCTGGCAACACCTCGAATCTGTGCAATGAACACACAGACGCACATTCGCACTAAGCGAACAACCATACTCACATACATACATGGGGGGAATACAGGCGGACGACAAGCAAAGTAATGACATAATTACAACAACAAACAAATGCAAGAAAGAAGTAGCAACTAAACGATAATTACATGATTATGGCAAAACAAAATAAAAACACATTAATGAAAGGTAAAGTAACCTCTAGAATAATGAAGATAATTCGACATGATAATTGTTGTTGCTTAAATAAAGTAACTGCGTAATAAAACTTTACGTTACAATTCAAATTTTTAAATTAACGGAAATTAAACTAAATTAACTTAAACCTATCAGTTACATTCGTAACAATATATTCTTGATCAGGGTAAAATTTTAAGTCGATATAACCATGTCCGTCGTCTGTCTGTTGAAATCAAGATATAGCTCGCAAGTTGTAAGATAGAGTTTTGTAATTTATTTTGTATTATAGTTGACCTTTGGACTTACTCTTCTTAATATTTTTGTTCGGCTTGAGGTCATCAAAAAATAAAAAACAGCTTGTAGTTAGTTTTTTATTTTATCACTTTTATTTTTCCGATATTTCGATAGTCGTCGACTATCATCATCAGGGTTGTTAACTTTAAAAATAAGAAAACAATAACACTTGGTTATATAAAATTGTTAAAACAGAAATTAAAAATTAATTAACAATAATTACATTTGTTAGTTTTTGTTAATAAATTGACGAAAATTCTCTTCCACTCATGCTCAAACGTGTTTTCCTACTGAAGTGTTTTTGTGCTTTTCTATTGTGCTTCTATAGATTTGAGCACAATGTTCTGTATCTGTCTTGTAGTTGATGCGGTGTTGTGTTGGTACATTATATATGCTACACATCATAAATGTACCAACACAACACCGCATCAACTACAGGACAGATACAGAACATTGTGCTCAAATCTATAGAAGCACAATAGAAAAGCACAAAAACACTTCAGTAGGAAAACACGTTTGAGCATGAGTGGAAGAGAATTTTCGTCAATTTATTAACAAAAACTAACAAATGTAATTATTGTTAATTAATTTTTAATTTTTGTTTTAACAATTTTATATAACCAAGTGTTATTGTTTTCTTATTTTTAAAGTTAACAACCCTGATGATGATAGTCGACGACTATCGAAATATCGGAAAAATAAAAGTGATAAAATAAAAACCTAACTACAAGCTGTTTTTTATTTTTTGATGACCTCAAGCCGAACAAGAATATTAAGAAGAGTTTTGTAATTTGATATAGAAGTTTCTATTACTCCTAGGGTGTCTGGTATTGCAAATGGACTATATCGGTCAACGTTTTCATATAGCCCCCATAGAACGGTATCACCCGGTACCGGTATTTTGAAGGTTTTAGCCCCATTATCACACCGAAAGGGCTGAAATTTGGTACTTTATCTTCGTTGAGAGTATAAAACTTTCCCCCAGAAGTTGGTCGGTATAGGTCCACACCTTCATGTAGCCTCCATTGAACGATACCTTCTGATTTTCGGTAACGTTGTGACCACAATAATCCACCGAAATGGCTAAATTTGGTATTAAGTCTTCGTTGGGGGTATACAACGTTCCCCCAGAAACTCGTCGGTACAGGTCCACGCCCTAGTATAGCCCCGATAGAACGGTACCTCCTTATTTCCGGTATTTTGAATGTTTTGGCCTCAATATTCCACCGAAATGGCTGAAATTTGGTATTTAGTCTTCATTTGGGGCATTAAACGTTTCATATGAAATTTGGTGGTATAGGTCCAAGCCCTAGCATAGCCCCTATGGAACGGTACCTTCGTATTTGCAGTATTTTGAAGCTTGTGGCCTCAATATTCCACGGAAATGGTTGAAATTTGGTACTCATTTTCGTTGGGGGTATAAAACTTTCTCCCAGAAATTTGTCGGTACAGGTCCACGCCCCATAGAACGTACCTCCCGATTTTCGGCATTTCTTCGACTCGACTTTTCGATATTGCCCCCATAGAACGGTACCTCCCGATTTTCGTAATTCTGAATGTTGTACGTCAATATCCTACCAAACGAAAAAAGTTAGAGTTTCTGTTAAGAAGAACGGACGCGTTGTGTGTGTGCTCCCAAACAAATTCACTTATCTACTGGTGCAGCCGTTGTTCCACTCCAAAAAGTATTGAAATCCATAATCCGGCGGCGGCTGAAGGTCGGCGATTGTTTGCAGATCACTACCCGGTTGAGATTGAGGCACTTTGCAGAGTTTTAATTTATCAATTTCGTATAAAAATCAAAAATATCACTGGAAGGAAGGAAATATTTTGCTGTTAATATATTCAGCACGCTGTACAAAACAATCAACAGCTGGTACGTTTTGACATTTCTGTGTTTGTTTTGTCCTGGTCTTTCATCAATAAAAAGTGGTGCCAAGTTCTGATTCTGGTAATAGAGTAGCCGTATTGAAAGCAGGGTTGCATCAAAAACGTCGAGCATATTGTGGTTTGTGAATTGAATAAATAAAAGTCTCCACTCAGCTAATCCCTTAAGGTATGCAACGTACGCCTAACAGTCTTCAGCAAACGAAAAGGAAATTGTTTGAAACATCTCCAGAGATGGAAAACGTGGCGAAGAAACCCGTAGGAAATATGGACGTAAAGGATCTGATGGAACTCATGAAGGTTACGATGAATGGGTTACTGGAAGAAAAGCTAGCCAATCTTGCAACAAAAAAAGATATAGAAGAAGTAAAGGATGGAATATCGGCAGCGACGGCCGAAATCTCATATCTGAAAGCCGAAAACCAGGTGTTAAAGGATGAAATAAATATTCTGAAGAGGAAAATGCGAGATGGTGAGGATAACTTGCGATGGCTGGAACATCAAGTGACGAGTTCGAAATTAATTTTTAAAGGAATTGCGAACATAAAACCGCCACTAAATGCTATTATGCAAATTTGTACGGAAAAAATGAACATATCTCCAGCAATAACATCAGCACGTACTCTATTTGAAGGAAATGGTACTCAAACTGTCGTTGCCGACTTCGGAAATGAGGCAAATGTTTTGGACGTGCTGCGTAACACTAAAAAATTAGCCGGTACTCAAATTTCAGTTGACAGAGACTTAAACCCAAGAAGACAAAGGAACAAAGTGGCTATGTTACTGATCAGAAAAGAGATCCTAAATGAGTCCAAGAAGCACAAAATCGTTGTAAGAGATGATCGAATGAAAATCGGAGACAAATGGTTCACCTGGAACGCGCAAAGTAAACTAATCTGTGGCAGAGAGGAAGCTGAAGCGGTACTCAAGAACTTATATGGCGAAGAACTAACTGTCACATCCTTCAACACAATCTTTGATAAAATCGGTCCAAAAAACTAGAGTCCATCCATGCCAATCAAAACGTTAAACCTATTAAAATAAATAACACCCACAGAAAACTTAAAATTATTTCATACAATATTAATGGCTTAGCTAATAAATACCTTTATCCATTGTTCTTTATGTATTTAAATGAGTTTGATATTATTATATTACTGGAAACCCATATAACCATGGAAAATACAACACAAGCAGAGAAATACTTCCCTGGGTTCCATATATATTGGATAAGCGCTACGAAAACTAGTCGATACGGTAGAGCAATTGGTGGAATTATGGTTGGAATAAAAAGGTGCTTGTCAAAACAAAATATTATCCACGAGTTTATTAGTTCAGACGACACATCGCATGTAGAAGAAAAAATATGGTCTGATCATCTTCCAATAGTAGTTACAATGGAAGTAAGTTCACCTGCACAATACGCAAATAAAATGAAGTTGTTACCCAAATTGTTGTGGAAAGAATCAGATAAAAGCTTGTACCAAAATAAACTCAATTCCAAACTTCAAAATCTTCGAGAAACAAACGAAAGCCTTTGTTTGAAAGACCTAACTGGCATTATTGTTTCAGCATCAGATACAGTAATCCCAACAAAAACATATATCCCCAAAACTAAATGGTTCAATGAAACATGTCATTGGGCTAGAAAAAAAGTTTTTGAACATTTACGTAAATTTCGGAAGACTAGCAACGAAATCGATAAACAGGCATATTTACATGCAAAGAAGAAGTACAAAGAAGTATGTGAGACATGCAAAAACCGATATTATTCCATAATAAATGAAAAAATTAACAATATTACGAATGGCAAAGAATGGTGGAAGCTTGTAAAGGAAATTAATAATCAGGAACTAAAAATAAGTCAAAACATATCAGCCGAAATGTTTAAAGAATACTTTCGAAACTTGTTAAACCCAGAACAGTCTGCAATAAATATACTATACGCTCCAATGCTAATAACAGACTACTGTTTGGATAGGGAAATATCATTGGATGAAATCAAGCACATGCTAAGAATGGTAAAATCTCAGAAGGCGCCGGGTGAAGACGGAATTCCTTATGAGTTTTTTATCAACGCCACTGATGACTTTCTTACCGAATTAGCTCGAACATTCAACAGAGCCTACGAAATGAGAGATGTGGAAGACTCTTTTGCGAATACCCTAATATTTCCGATCCACAAAAAAGGAAGCCTAAGTGAGGTTTCGAATTACAGGGGAATATCGTTCATGAATAGTGTGGCTAAAATCTTTATGGGAGTTCTCAATGAAAGACTCATAACATGGGTAGAAAATCACAAAATACTTCTCGAATATCAGGCTGGTTTCAGGAGGAATTATTCGACAGCTGATAATGTGTACAACTTGGCCTCATTAGTAAACTTTAAATTATCAGAGAAAAAGAAATTGTATGCATTTTTCGTGGATTTTAAGGCCGCTTTTGATAATATTAGTCGGAGCCTATTAATTTACAAATTACATGAAATAGGAATCTCCTATAAGTTTGTGAAGATGATAGAAAGCATATATCAAAGAACTAAATCAGCGGTATTGACTGGAGTTGAAAGATCCGATTATTTTGACACGGTATCTGGTGTGAAACAGGGCTGTTTGTTATCACCCCTTCTCTTCGCACTATACATTAATGATCTGCACGACTGCTTGAGTGGAGGAGTTACCATTGAGGACCTGAATATCAGATTATTGTTGTACGCAGACGATATCGTCATCTTAGCGGAGGATATTCAGATACTTCAAACTATGATAACAAATTTGGAGGAATACTGTTCAAAGTGGAATTTAATAGTGAATATGAATAAGTCAAAAATAATGGTTTTCCGAAATGGAGGCAGATTATCATTAAAGGAAAAATGGAGCTACCGTGGCGAGGAAATTGAAATCGTCCCACAATATAATTATCTTGGTGTCATCGTTACGCCACAAATGTCCTTCCTAAAACACGTTCAAAATCGCAATAGCCAAGCAAAGAGTGCACTGAAAGTTACATGGAAGAATTTTATAAACAAAAATGAGATTGGATTACCTCAGAAATGGAACGTATATCAAGCAGTTTGTAGAGCAATTCAATCGTATGCAGCGCAAGTATGGGGTCACCTACACTTTGATGAGGTAGATAAGCTACAACGTTTCTTTCTCAAACGGGTTTTTAAATTACCGGATTCGACGCCAAACTATGCCCTTTCGATTGAAACAGGGCTAGAGGCAGGACATATCCACACGCTCAAATTGCATCTAAAATATATATGGAGGACTTTGTTCCGATATAGCCAAGACAGACTACCATGTAAGCTGAGCAAAATACTGTTGCGGAAACAAATCTCCTGGGCCAAATCATTAAACGATCGACTTAGTACATTACAAATGCAAACAATAGATGAGTGTATTTCTGAGAATGATTGGAATATTATGGAGGCAACTTTAATAGATCGATTGTTATCAAATAATAAAGCAACTAATGTACAGAGGGCTCTTCAAAGTAATTACCGAATCTATAAGGACTTAGACCTAACACGAGGTGTATTATATTTTGATGAGATCTACAGTCGACAAGAGATTTCCTGGATATTTAAAGCTAGGTGTGACCTTATCCGGCTTAATGGAAGCCACTACATACCAGAATCAGACGGAAATAATTGTACGATTTGCAACCTTCGCGAAAAAGAAACCCTTCAACACTTCATCGGCATTTGTCCAATTTACAGAGAGTATCGATTACAAATTTTTGGCCATCCTTTACTACAGCACCAAGAGGTATTATTTATCTTAAATGGAGAGGAACAGAATGATTGGAAAAAACTAGTTGCTTATCTAAAAGTAGCACTGCAATATCGTAGATTAATTGTTAGTGAATTTCAATAATATTTGTAAACCCTTCTTAACAAATAAGCAAAATTTGTACACAATATGTATTTCATAACCGACTGACGACATGATGTCATAGTCGTAAATCCTTTATTATCAATAATATCTATATATATAAAAGAAATGTAATTATGTAACTAAATGAAGAATAATAAAGTGATACTACTACTACTCCTACCAAACGACTGAAATTTTTTATTTAGTCTTCCATGGGGATATAAAATATTCAAGAAGAGAATTATCAGTATAGGTCAGCGGGTTCCTATATCTCGAAATATCGAAAATTTGGTATTTAGTCTTTCCGTCAGAAATTTTTAGGTATAGATCGACGTTTTGATATAGTCCCATGCCTCCCGAATTTCGGTATTTCAAAGGTTTTACCGAACTTGCTGAAATTTGGTATTTAGTCTTCTCCATAAACGAAAAGAAACTATTTGTTCCATTTAACTTCAATACAACTCGTGGTGGAGGGTATAACAAGTTCGACCTGGCCGAACTTAACGACTTTCTCACTTGTTAACTTCTTATTTCAGTGGTCAAAAATAACTACTTACTTCGCGCGACATACCCTTGTTAAAATATTGGGCTGGGTAGTAGTCAAAAAATTATCTACGAAAAATTGTGAAGAGAGGACCCTGTTTTGGAATAGCCCCCATTCCATCCGATTTCCATTACATATTTTGATGTTTTCAGTCAAATATTCACACGGAATTAGCTATAATTTGACACATAGGATTCCTAGTAGATATACCAAAAATTGTGAACATAATTCCGTTTTTTGGAACAGTCCCCATATAACCGTACCACCCTGTTTCAGATATTTTCACATTTTAAGATACATTTCCTAAAAGAATTACAAGTTGATTGGAAAATCTGAAATTGAA
Source organism: Musca autumnalis (assembly GCF_047663935.1). NCBI lineage: Eukaryota > Metazoa > Arthropoda > Insecta > Diptera > Muscidae > Musca > Musca autumnalis. The sequence continues at coordinate 114,094,544 of NW_027411755.1, forward strand.
GTGAATTGGAAATTCTGAATTTCAATAGAAAAATTCTGAACATAGACATACAAATATTAGCTGTGTCTTTTTACGTGATAATACGTGTGTTCGTTTACTCAATAATTTGTACAAATTTGTAAAAAGTCCAGTATCTTCTTGTAGACGGACAAGGTGTTTTGCATTGTACTGGAGAGTAAACGAGCAACATCCAGCAACAATTTGTACAACTTTTGAGTAAACGAACACACATAAGGGGTGCCTTTTTACTTACTAAATATTGCTGAAACATTTTTTCCAGCAACTTTTCCTTTATACAAATGTCAAAATCTGCAACATTAGTAATAATTATTACTAATTATCACGTAAAAAGACACACCTATAATTAGTAATAATAAGTGTGTCTTTTTACGTGATAATTTGTAATAATTATTACTAATGTTGCAGATTTTGACAGTTATATAAAGCAAAAGTTGTTGAAAAAAATGTTTCAGCAACAATTAGTAAGTAAAAAGACACACCAATTAAGATAGGAAAACTCAATTGTTGACATTATCGAATAGATGGAGTTAACCTCTATTGTTACGATATCATAACAACAATTAAATATTGGAAACTGCTATGGAATACTTTTTGGACATTAGTTTTAATGGCGAACCCTTCCTCTCCACAAAAATTCAGCTATGTAAGATTTTTTTTCAATTTTAATATCTGTTTTGACAGGGCTAATAACCTGTTTATATTAAATCTTTCACCGGGTTAAGCTTCTTTACGAGGACTTGTTTGACGTATACGCAATGGAATTGACGTTTGAAACCAAGTGGGTTTGTAAAATCCGATTATATTTGAACGTACTATTATAGCCTTTTTCTTACTGGTTTTGGTATGGGAAAACAATTGCAAAACTTTATAACCCCAATGTGCAAATACAAATCAACTTTGTATTCACCATCGTTTAGTATCGATAGATAAAGTCCAATTTGCACACACATATGTATACATATCTGCAAGAATAATCGAAAATCTATCAACTAACTAAACGAAATGCATCATAATTAAATTTTAAAGAGATTGGGTTTGTTTCTCAATCTCGAGGCCCTTTACGTTACCATTGTTATTCAAATAACGTACGTACAATGGATGTATTTAAACGGATCAATGAACGAAATGGTTTTGAGAGTCAATTGTTACATAATGTGATGGGATGGATTCGAATATTGACTGTGAAAACTGTCGGTTGTGTTTTTCCAATCAAAAAACGAAAAAATAAAAAAATTTTAAAACAATAAATTTTCCAATCTTTTCAAAATAAATCTTTGAATAAAAGAACAATCAGCAACATATACAAACGTTTAAGACTTTTATTGCTTGCATAAATCATGGGAAAACTCCCTACACTTTTGCAAGCTGGAGGGAGACCTCCTAATATTTCTGGTGTAATAAAAACTCGAGCTGTTGGAAGAAGATCGTCCTCCTTGTCTGACGCAACAAAAATTCGTGATTTGAATGAAGCATCGCCCGGAGCTCAATCTAAACAATCTTTGTGTGGGAAGAAACCCGAATCTGTACCCAAAGCACCACGTGCTACGCTTTCAGCTATAAGCAAATTAAAAAGAAACCCAGATCTAGAGCAATCGGTCAATATGCTAAATGAAGATACTGCAATTTCAATGGAAAATGTATTGGATGACTTGAATAAGAGAACAATTTCAACTACTTCTATGGATCAAGGTTTTCAAGAAGTTAAAAACAAGAAAAGGCGCAAACATGAAGGTGATGTTGAACTAAGATTATCCCAAAGCAGCTTAAATAATAATTCGCAAGATAAATTGCAAGATTCAAATAGGTTTTCCTTGTTAGGTGATTTGGATATAGAATCAGATTTCATTGTAAATGATAGTGTTCCTAACGTTAAAAATAATATGCAGACCAAAGCAGAAAAGAAAGATTCGTTTTGTCCACCTATTTTTCTGCAGAACGTTAATATAAATTCTCTTATTGAACAGCTAAAATCCAAAAACATCCAATTTAAGATTAAAAATCAATCAAAAACCAGAAGCAAATTATTCTTGACAGATGCCTCGACACATGCAGAAATGATGCAGTTATTAAAAGAAAAGAAGATTTCTTCTTATTCTTACACTCCTAAGGAGTTTAAACGCCAAAGCTTAATCTGCAGGGGATTATATTATAAGACAAATCCTGATGATATAAAGTCAGAGATTGACTATTTTGTTCCCGATACTGTTGAATCAGTTACTAAGTTTTCTACTGAATTCTCTAAAAAAAATGGCATTGATACCGGACTATTTTTAGTTACATTAAAGGTAAATCGCAGAGTAAACGAGGTCATTGGGCTCCATACTATCCTTGGTCAAACTGCATATTGGGAAAAACCCAAAAGTTCGACCAAAATTCCACAGTGCTATAGGTGTCAACAGTGGGGACACTTTTCAAAAAATTGTAGTCGTCCCATCTCATGCGTCAAATGTGATAAAAAACATGAACGTGGTGCCTGTGAATTAGGTTCGGAAGATAAAGTTTTTTGTGTTAATTGCAATAGTTATGGTCACACTGCAAATTATAGGGGATGTAGCGCTTACAAAGATTATGTATTACATAGGAAAAAGGCCGCTGAAGATCTTAAAGCACAAAAAACTGCCGCAATCGGCAATGTTGCTAGAGCTCTCAATGCAACAAACGACGTTACTACGAAGAGCTCATTTGCTAAAATTCTTAGGGGAACTGATACTTTTTGCGACAAACCAGAGAAACCTAGATTTATTCAAGAATTTTTAAATGTAGCACAAATGTTATGTGATCCGGAGCAATTGACGCTTGAAGAAAGGGTAAAACGTTTTCTTAGCAATTACCAAAAAATGTCAAAAGATGAAGCTAAAGCTGAATGCTTGAAGTTAGTAAAAGTTGTTCAAGATGTCTACTGTCCATAAATGTTTGAACTTAATTACGTATAACGTTGGATCTCTCGTCCACGTTAGTAGGAAAATTGAACTTAATGAAATTCTGCGCCATTCTAAGGTTGATGTAGCTTTCCTACAAGAGTTGCACTTACCTGAAGGAAACACCTTATATTTAGATAATTACGTTATTTTAAGGGATAGTAGTCCTCTCGGGGTTGCTGTAGCTTTCAATAAAAACATTACTTGTACGAAAGTTAGTATTCCTGGATTAAATTTTCCACATTTATTTGTGGAGATTAACGTAAAAATTAATGGTTCAGTACGGAAAATTTTATGCGGGTCTATTTACTTTCCTAGTAACTATGATAGAAGATCTATTTGTAACGGTTTATCCTCTATTCAAACATTCTCGGAAAATTTTGATGGTTTAGTAATCGGTGGCGATTTAAACGCTAAAAATATTGCCTGGGGAGATACCACCAATAACTATAATGGTGAGGTTCTTTCAAACTGGATTGCATCCGAATGGTTCTTCCCACTTAGATCACTTCATCGTCAGTACCAATTTGATATGCAACCAAAATTTTACAACTAGTACCCTCTCCACTTTTTCAGATCACTTACCTCTGCAACTTAAAATTTCCTTTTCACAATTTGACTTCATTCTAGATTCGCCCGAAGGTTTTACTTCTTTTAAAAACACAAATTGGGATGGGTTTAGGTTTGATCTCATGAATGCTTTATTGTGTCATTTTCCTCCTATTGATCGAAATTTATCTAACAGTGAAATTGACTATTATATAGAAGAGTTCGTTACGTCATTTAATTTTATTCTAAAAATTCATACAAATGAGCAAAATAGGAGAAATTCAAAGTTTGTAGCGTCGGATCATTTGAAGAATCTACTCAGAATTAAGTACAATTGGCAAAGAGATTTAAAAAGGATATTTGCTCGAACTCTAAACAGAAGAGATCCTGAATATATGATGATCTCGATGCAAATTAAATTAATTCAAATAATAATTAAAGAGCAAGCGGAGTTAGAGCAAGCTAATGTCTTTAATTCTAAACTAAGGGAAATAAGACCTGGTCCTTGGGCATATAAGCAAATATTTCAGATAATAGGGAATAAGAAAAGATCAAAGGTGACGGACATTTCGGTAAATGGAAATAACATAACAGATTTGAATGAAAAGTTAGAAGTTCTTAGAAATCATTTTTCCTCCGTATATCAAAGTTCTCCTCCAAATAGAAATACATCCTTTATAGATGACACGATAAATCAGACCATATCTACTGCTCCTGATACTACGACTGTCTTTAATGGCGTTACCAGTGCCTTGAACAATCAGAACAGCTCTACATTCACAACTTTAAATTCACTTCAAGAAATTGTAAAGCTTATTAATAATAAGAAGTCTTGTGGTGTGGATAATATATCCAATTTCCTTATTAAAAAATTTCCCGTCAAAGCTTTCGAATATTTAACTACACTCCACGTCAGTAGAATAGAACACCTACATTTTTGTTAATGTTAGCTTATTTATCCCAAAACGAATGAATCTGCGTTTTTAATCTTGTGGGGATTTAAAGTCTATGATGTTCCGTATCAAACACAGAAAAAAATATGTTTCTAGCTCTTCGCGAAATGATTTTCTGATCAATTTTCCGATAGTACTATGAAAAATAGGCATTTATTTTTGGTCATCAGGATAGAACAGTCACTATATTTTCGCGAATTTTTGAGATATTAACACCGAATTTTCTTTCAATCGATAAAGCAAGGCTTTCTAATCATTTTTACCAAAGAAAACCTTTAAATTATTCCGCGGGCACCGAAATAACAGCGTTAAAGGGTTTAAATTGACAGATATTTGAAACATCTCGGAATATCAATAGGAGTCGCGCAGTTTTGTCATATTTCTTCACAATAAGATAGAATATGACACTGACAACCTCGACGGATACAATCGAGTGCTTCGGATGCTGATAAGATGGAACATTATCAAAATAATTATGAAAAACGTCAAAATTTCTTATAAAAACGATGATGTTTTGTTAAATAAAATGGTTTTTCCGCGAAAAAGTCTGCAGTTTAAAGGTTTGGAAATATGCTCCAGATTTAGAGGAAAATAATCTGATATGAAAACAACCGCTATTTTAATACACTGAGGAAATTTTAGCACATTTTTCATGTTGAACACACCCTTTGGACTTCGAGTTTTCTATGTGTTCTTTTTTCGGTGTCCGCGACTGTTCTCAACAGTGTTATGCTCCAATATAAATGGACCAGGTTATGCTCTCTATACCGGATTCTACGAATTAGTATTTTTTTTAACCGAACTCGCAAATGTAAAAGCCCCGTTTTCGCGGGAAAACACAGTCATGGAAATTGAGGTTTTAGGTTTCGTATGTTGTTTAAAAAAGTACTAAAATTTTTCTCAGTGTATTAAAATAGCGGTTGTTTTCATATCAGATTATTTT
>NW_027411755.1:114100027-114107527 GCF_047663935.1 Musca autumnalis
ATAGTAGTTGATGTGTGTGTGTAGGACTTCGCTAGATATCAATTTTTCAATGTAATCTCCTTAGGTCATAAAAAGCTCGATTAATTAAATTAATTAAATCTCACAAATAATGGCATTCGCCCCTAAAAAGGAAAAAACTTAAAAATAAATTTTTAATTTGCCGCATGTTTTTTGAGACGAATCAATTTACAAGAACTTTTTTGACGTTTCAAATTCGATCAGATAAGCTGATGCATCCACCTTGGTAATTGTGCTATGAACAAAAATCAGCCATTTAAGTCCTCCATAGGTATATCTAAATGCAATGAGATTTGTACTGGATTTATTAAATCCAGTTGAGAATTTATGGCTAGTCTTAATGAGCTATAAGATTAAATAAAATTTAATTATAAGGAGATTCGATAAAAAAAATGCTCACACACAATGTAATTTGACCATTTTTATATATGAGCAGTAGGGACGGCGATCCCGAATCCCGAAACCCCGGGTTTTAGCTAGTCCCGAATACCGGGATATATATATTTCTTTAGGGTCCCAGGATTTTCGAGGTTACATGTTTATGAGACTTTATTCACATATAGAAAAATAATCATCTGTTAAATGAGATTTTGAAAATATAATTGATCAATTACGACTCTTCGTGGCATCATTTTCGATACATAATTTAATTTAATTTTAAATACATATTGAACATACTCCGTAAATGAATACGTCAAAAGAGAGTTTCTTAAAAAATGGTTTAAATTTGGATGAAAATTATATTTTTGGAAAGAACGATACTGCCATAGGACGCTATAACCCTAGAACTACCTTCGCGTCGTTAATGCGTTCCAAAAAACTGCGACTCAAAGTGAAACGACGAAAAGTGTCCACAAGGAATATCGGAAATCTAACGACACAAATAACACAAAGGTCTTAGTGTAGTAAGAAACATCTTACGAGTTAGCTTTTTTGGTAAGGATGCAATTTCGTACAGTTCGTTGGATACAGTTTTATTTTTCATATTATTTTTTGATTCTAATACTATTTTTCATTTTATTTTTAACAATTTACTTCATTTTTTCGATCAATATTTAATTTTTTACTATGCTTTTTACTCCTATAGCGAAAAATCCCGCAGCTCCGAAATTGCCCCCGAAAATCCGGGTTAAGGAATTTCGAAATCCTAAATCCCGGGATTTTTGAAAACCTGTCCCTTTCGATTTACCTGATGAGCAGATATATAACTGAAAATAAGCTTGGAGCCACACGAAAAATTACGTGACCTGGTTTCGCTGTTAGTTGAGCAGCTCTTCAGACGTATCGACTGTGGAATGGCTTCTCTGTAATAGAACTTTTCGTTTTTCAAATGCAAATGTGTTTTTATACATTAATGGATATTTGGCCGTTGGAATGTATTTCTTTATGACAAACGCTATTTTGCGCTGCCTTTGACGTTATGAGTTTGGCTTTGACCTCTAACACGCCGTGACAACATTTTTTGATATGTTTTCAAGGACGTGGGTTCAAACCCAAGCCGGGCTCAGCCGGTTCTTAATTTTTTGAAATTTTGCCTGTTAAGGCGAAGATCATTTTAATTATTTTTATTAATTTTTCTCGTTTAGAGTTAAGCTTGATGATCGGAAATTTTTTGCAAGTGAAAAAGGAAAGCCAGTGACTCGAACCCACACAGGTATAGGTTTTGTTTCTCACTAATTTTATCATCATATTATTACATATGTATGGTAACATGGGGAGGGTGTGCCACGTTTTTTTTTTTTCAAAATATTCTAATATCAACACCGTTAAAGTTTTTTTCAAATATTATTTTTGGAAAAAATATAAGCATATCATGGTTATAAGTTTTGATATACAAATGTTAATAATTTTGTTTTTAAAATATAATTTTTCAGAATTTACAAAATGTCTAAAAAGTGGCAAAGCTGCCCACGCCTACGCCAAGGGACTCTAAAACTTCATTTTCCATACTTCTTCCTTAAATATCAACATTTTACAATAAAGGGACGTTTTATTAATTGAAATCAAAAATTATACTAAAATTAACAAAAAGTAACAGATCCTAGTATTCAATTGAAGTTGGTATGTTGAATTTAGATACAAAAGATATAATATTACATCAATACGATGCGTTTAGCATAATATTTGACTTCACATTGTAGTGTGGTATATCTATAACATAAACAATATAAGTTAAACTCGACAAATTTCTCACATTAACCCACCCCCATCCTGGCATAGGCGCCCCGCTCCCAACATATTTCATAATATGAATAATTTTGACATTTATAATTATTTTTTAATAAAAATTATTTGGATTTCTATTCTTTAGAAGTTGTCTTTTAACGGTATAAAATGAATTTTGGATATCACCAAAGGCAAACAAAATATAACAAAATATTCCTTCCATAAACTTTTTTCGCAATACCCTGAAAACACACAAAACTGCTTACATCCTCAATTATATCTTTGATACAAATGCCAGCTTTTGGGATATTATAGATCTTCGCTAAACTCACAATTTTCCATTTAACGGGTTTTTTGTAGCATTTGTAGTTTTCAAGAAAAACAGCGGTGGCAAAGCCGTCCCACTGGCACGGCCGCCCCATTTGACCATATATAGTGTTGGTCACGTAATTAGCACGCCCCCTTGGAGCAAAATTTTTTCAGCCAGCTAAGAGTTTTGTTGGGGTATATTGAAACATTTTCGAATTTAAAATGCTTCCCTATGATGTACCAAGACAGATTTAATAATATAAGTAAATAGAATCATCCGCGGTTGTTTGAAAATACAATTTTTTGAAGACACTAAAATTTTAAGAGGACGTATAATTAGCACCAGAGTTCGAAAATAAAGAGTACACTAACATAGTGTTCCGCTCCGAGTACAGTATCACTAAAATATTTTTAGCGTTAAAAACGTTGGGTACCGCAGTCGGAACACTAAGAAACGTAGTGCTCCGCAGTCGGAACACTAAAAATCGTAGTGCTCCGCAGTCGGAGAACTAAGAGTTTTTATGTTCCGACTACGATTTTTAGTGCTCCATTGTCCAAAAATCAAATCAGGATGAATGAATCAAGATGTTCTACATATTTTCTTCTAATTTTTTTATTAATATTTATATATTTATCCCAAAAACATAATTTTCCTCACAAATCATAATAAACAGAGGATTACCTTTTCGTTATTTTTAGCGTTTCGGCTCGTAGTACGCTACGGTTACGATTTTTAGTAGTGCTCCGCAGTCAAACATTACGATTTTTAGTGCTTCATTGTCCAAAAACAAATCAGGTGTTTTTCACATTTTATTTTAATTTTAATTTTTATTTCTTAATTTGTATTTATTAAAAAAACCCTAAAATATTTAATTTTCCTCAGAAATCATAATAAACTCATGTGTGGTACATTACTTTTCGTTTCGACACGTGGTACAAAACGATTTTTAGTACTACGGCAGTCGAAACACTACGATTTTTAGTGCTTTATTCCACAACAACTAAATATTCTTTTTTCATATTTTTGACCAAAGTTCGCAACTTGTTTAACTAATTTAAACATACATGGATTTTAATGTTTATCTTAATTTTTTATACCCTCAGCATTTATGCTAACCAGGGTATATAAACTTTCAGCCGTATCCGTCCGTCTTTCTGTCTGGCTGGCTGGAGCGCACGATAACTCTCGAACGGATCAACCGATCAAAATTTGGCGTTCGTAATATTTTGTCCAAACTTAGGTTAAGTTTGAAGATGGGTTATATCGTCCACTCCTTCCGGTACCTCTCCCACAAAAGTTCGGAAATGTTCGGAAAATTTGTGCGCACGATAACTCTTGAAGGGAGTAACCGATTTGGTCCATACTTTGCACATCGTAAAACTTCTACCAGACTTACATAGATGAGGTTTTAATATGGACTCAATCGGTCCACTCCTTCGGGTACCTACCATACAAAATTTCGGAAAAGTTCAGTTTAGGACCTGTTCATGAATCGCTTTGATTTTTGTTGTAGCAACTTGTATTCACTGCCCCCCATATAACGGTATAAGTTTCATCAAGGCATACCCATACGTCCTGAGAATATAGCCTGAAAGGTACAAAAAAGCCCTATGACACCGTGTGTAGTGGTTTGATCGCAAGATAACTCTCGAACGGATCTGCCGATTCGGTCCACAATTTGGTCTTCGTAATATTTTCTGCAAACTTAGTTATGTTCGAAGTTAAGCCATATCGGTCCACCTCTTCAGATACCTCCCCCACAAAAGTTCAAAAATGTTCGGAACAATTGTGCGCACGATAACTCTTGATGGGAGTGACCGATTGGGTCCATACTTTACACATCCTAAGATATTTACCATATGTAGATCAGGTTCGAGTATGGACTATATTTGTCCACTCCTTCGGGTACCTCACACAAAAAAAAATTTGGATAAATTCACTTTAAGACCTGCTCTTGAATCACTTTGATTTTTGTTGAAGCAACTTGCATTCGCTGCCTCCATACTTCTTGAGAAAACAGCCCGAAAGTTGTAAAAACCCCCTATGGCACCATATGTAGTGGCTGGAGAGCTCGAACCGAATACTGTGTTCGTCCACACTTTGGATAGATTTTGGATATATTAATGTTTCTTCGAATATTAGATGAAATTCGAAGGTGGTGCTTATAAGTCCACTGCTTCCGGTACCTCCCCCACAAAAGTTCGAAAATATTCGCTAAAATGTTACGCGCGATTTCTCATAGACGTAGCAATCAAACTTTGGATCTCTAAATATTGTCGAAACTTAGTTTATGTTCAAATTTGTGCCATATCTGTCCACCCACACAGTTGTTCAACATTTTATTTCTAGGAAATAACACTATACCAGAACTCTACCAAATTAGGACAAGCGAGTTCAAAAACTTAAGAGATTATGTCAATGGCACAGAATTTCTTAACTGATAAATTTATTTTCTTTTAATAAATTAAGCAATAAAAAATTTATTCCCCTTAGGCTTCCGCAATTAGAGCGCACAAGTGTATGTCCCATACGGGCATGTGGCGATTCTTATATTCGCCCCTCTTTTCAACCTAACCTAACCTAACCTACAGCGATATTATGTTCGTATTCAGGTAAAAATATTGAGTTCATTCATGACATAAAAGAGAGGTAAACATCGTAATATTTTGTAATGTATTTTTTATTTGTTTCTAGTTTCGAAGCTAATATAAAATGTTTAAAGTTATTGGTGTTACATTGCACTGTGCGCGCCCTACCTGTAACAAAAAGCTTTTGGTTTTTTAGTTAGTTTTTTTTATTTCTAAAGCGAGGTATACGTCATCAGTTTTGAATGCCAGTTTTGATCGAGTTGTCATTGTCCAACAACAATGTTAGTGGACTACTGTCGCACATGGATAGATCTACGTACTTATATTTGCCAAGGTAGTTTTTTATTCACAAATATGGAATATTACTATGAGAAAATTTGGACTTACATACATCACGGTGCGCCTTAACTAACTTTAAATGAAAGGCGCTTGCACCTGGGAAGATTTTGCAGATTCTGAAACTACAATGTTCCTAGATGAGGAAAATCGAAAAACAAAAAAATCACCGGAGGGATTTTCAAATAAATCGCGGTCAAAGTTCACATTTTTAGGATTTTTTTAGGTTTTCACGATTTTGCTTGGAAACCGCAAGCCCTATCAAAATGGGATTAGAGAAAATGATGTAGCATTGAAAATTCTCTACAAGAGGATTTTCACCGCTGCAATATTTTCTTTACTGCCATTTCGATACTACTTGCCTCTTCCAATCAAAATCCTGAAAACCTAAAATAAACCTAAAAATATGAACTTTGGCAGCGATTAATTTAAAAATCCCTTCAGCGATTTTTTCTTGTTTTTGGACTTTTCTCATCTATGAACATTGCTGTTTCAAAATCCGCAAAAACTTTCCAGGTGTAAGCTGTTTTCACTTAAATTTAGTTAAGGTGCACCCTGCATGACATTGTTTTATAAGGAGGCGATACTGTCAGTACATTGTCCCAATTTGAACTTCTATATCTCAAAAATGGTAAAACCTACGAAAATACCATTAGAATCACTCTTGTAGAGAATTTTCACTGCTACAACATTTTCTCAAATCCCATTTTGATAGGGCTTGCGCACAGTGGGAAAAAATACTGATTTAGCGTGCAAAAAAAAAAAATGACTTGAAAGAAACTATGAAACGATAGTACAGTAATGAACTAGAGTGTTGACTGTACTCAATGGCATACATATATAATAATTATAAATAGTCAGAACGGAATAACGGTACATTTAAAAATGATATTTTTAACAATGTTATCGATGCCTTTTTTAGCTGTAAAATAGCGATAGACATGTGAATTCTGTGAATATATTATTGTGGAATATTTTATTTTTTTTTTATATAACGTAATGGTATTTAATAAATTAAATAGCTTTCTAACCCATAAGTTATTTTAATTTAGATGTTTCAGGGTAAATAAATGTAAGGCCATTTTTTTTAATTCCTCATTTAAAATAGGGGTTTGGTATGAAAATTAGTCGAGTTAAGCTTTATTTTTATACCCTCCACCATAGCACGATGGGGCCAATAGCAGGTTTTCGAGGCAAAAAGTCAATTTTTGAAGTGAGCAATTTGAAAAAAATAATAACGGATTTCGATTGCCAACACTCCGAATCACTAAAAATAAAAAAATAAATCAATCTGGTAACATCACATAGCGACATACTGATCTGGCAATGGTGACATATTTTCTATGCATCATTTTCCGACATTCATTATAAATAAGTAGTGAAAGCATTTTAGGCGCCAAAAAGAACATTTCAACATTTTTATATTTTTTAAACATGGAAAGCTCTTCAATGGGTATGTAAAATAAGATAGTGTTAACAAATAATAAAAATGTTATGTGTGGTAAATGTATTTTTGAGTTAAGATGTTATGTCTTTTTTGGAGTATTTCGCTTTGTTATCCATGTGTTCTCTGGAGTATAACTTTTGAGATCTAGGTAGATCTAGGATATTATATATATGTGGTGAAAGGTATTAATGTGTACTATCATTTTGTGAAAAAATTAGCTGCGCCTATCTGCGCCTTTTCATAAAAATCTGATTTCAGATGTCGTAATACTTAAAAATATGGACATTTTATGTTTTGGTTGGCGAATAATCGGAAACCCATTAATGTTACCAATTGGATTTAATAGACGTATATATTAATAATAATATATAATAATAATAATAATAATAATAATAATAATAATAATAATAATAATAATAATAATAATAATAATAAAAATAATAATAATAATAATAATAATAATAATAATAATAATAATAATAATAATAATAATAATAATAATAATAATAATAATAATAATAATAATAATAATAATAATAATAATAATAATAATAATAATAATAATAATAATAATAATAATAATAATAATAATAATAATAATAATAATAATAATAATAATAATAATAATAATAATA